>NW_027498325.1:0-106329 GCF_021521415.1 Bidens hawaiensis | reverse complement strand
TCTACTAATTCATCTGTTAAAGTAACTTGTGTTGAATGTGAAACTAACAAACCTAAGTTAGAGTCTTTAAAGAATCATAATGATAATTTAGTAAAAGAAATTGCTTCATTAAAGGATATTTATCGAAAATCTCTTGAATCTCAAATGAGATCTCGAGAGAGGATTGAAGCTTTGTCGACAAGTAACCATGATCTCAAGGCTGAGTTATCTGTGAAAATGAAAATCAATGATCAAAGTTTTAAGAAATTCTGAAACATCGTTCAAAGATAACCGAGCTTGAGAATGAGGTTCTTGAGTTAAAGAACAAGTTGGGAAAATTCAGAAATTCTTCCTTTTTGCTAAACGAAATAATTGAAGTATCTGGTAAGCAAAAAAGATTCAAAGAAAGGTATAGGTTTTGTTGAAATTCCACCACCTTTTCACAGTGATTATAAAGTAAATCCTTCTGCTAAAAGAGAAGAAGATGTGATTGTGAAGAACCTACGATTTCTGAAAAATCTAAACCAGTTAAACCTTAAACTGTTAAAGCCCAACCTGCAACTCAGAAACCTCATGTAGAAAGCAACAAAGTCTTTGTTGAAAATGTTGACAAAGTGATTATTGAGGATGTGTTTGAACTGAGGTCGTACACAAAAATGAGAACATTCCAAGTACTAATCACTTTGTGAACCTCATGAATTTGAGGATGCTGTGTATGGTTCACACACAACTCATGTGAGAAAAGAAAACCAAGTTAAGGTTAAACCCGTGAAGGCAAGGAAATCAGAAAAACCAAAATTTCTGATGAGGATTTGATGCGTTTCATCAATCCTACTGCTTCTAAGCCACCATCTTCTCGTGTGTTAAGTTAAAGGGAATGAACACGATGTTCACTGAAAAAGACATTCCGATTAGTATTATCAAACAGGAACTGATTGAAAGTGTATTTTACAATGAAACTGACAAGCTACAAGATCTTGAACGTCAATATGCTTGTGCCAAAACATCAAACTCATCAGATCCATTGGTTAGAGCAAAACAAGTATTAAAAATGCTAAGAAATTTCAGTTTGTGAAATCCACTGGAACTGACACATTGCAAAGCTTTTCAAACTGCTCTAATCTTAACTTTATATGCAAAAGAAGTCTGTATCGTCTGATGATTTGGCCAAGAGTTTCACTAAAAGTGTGAGTCATCAACCTTCTGTTGCATCAGACATGCGAAGTTGCTTCTTGTGTGGACAACAAGGTCATGTGGTGAGAAATTGTGGCCAGAAGAAATCACAGAATCTTCATCCGTTTGTCAAGAACCATTCAAAACCGGTTCCTTTGACAAAGGATATTTTTGAAACGACCTGTGTCGTGTGATGATGATACTAACATCATGTTTTCAAACGTGAATCCACGTAAAGTAATTCATGTGAACGAAACACATGGTCAAGTGAAACCAAAGTTTGTGCCAACTGAACCTATATGCAAGAACGTGAACTCAAATATCGTTCAAGCTGCTTATCTAAGACGAAAGTCTAAGAAGCCGATAACTTATTCTCAAGTTGTTGAACACAGTTGAATTCTGTTAAAGTTAATGTTCCAAGAGAAACTCAAAAGGTGCCCAAGACTGAGGCCTAGGCTGCCTTTTTGAACTAATCACTTTTACTTTGTGTG
This sequence comes from Bidens hawaiensis, assembly GCF_021521415.1. Classification (NCBI taxonomy): domain Eukaryota; kingdom Viridiplantae; phylum Streptophyta; class Magnoliopsida; order Asterales; family Asteraceae; genus Bidens; species Bidens hawaiensis. The sequence goes on along the minus strand of NW_027498325.1, from coordinate 104,686 downwards.
TAGAGTACATCCAAGACCGTTTCTGGTGAAAACTGGATAATGGATAGTGGATGTTCTCGTCATATCACTGTAAATCTCGACCTCTTAACAAATGTGAGAAATATTTAAGGGGGTTATGTGGCGTTTGCTGGGAATTCTGGGGGCATGATAACACAAGAGGGTGAAGTTTCAAATGGTCACATTACATTTAAAAAATTCAATTATTGTGACAAGGTGGACCATAATTTATTGAGTGTGTCGCAAATCTGTGACAAGAAGTACACCACAGTATTTACTAATAAAGAGTGTCTGATTTTGAAACCGGGATATGTGATTCCCGAGGACATGGTAGTCATGCGATCACCTCAATCAAATGATATTTATGTCTTAAATATGAGTTCTAAAGTATCAACATCTATCGAAACATGTTTTGTCTCAAAAGCAACCGAAAAGGACTCTATTCTATGGCATCGTAGAATGGGTCACATTCATGTTCTAAAGATGAATTATTTATGGCAAATGACTTAGTTGATGGTGTTTCGTTGAAGAACTTTAAGTTATCAGATCACTGCGTTGCGTGCAAGAAGGGCAAGCAGAAGAAAAAGTCACACCCATTTAAATTATTGAATTCCATTGATACTCCTCTTGAACGACTTCATATGGATCTTTTTGGTCCTATGAATCGTGCGAGCATCTCTGGAGATTGGTATTGTCATGTTGTTACCGAGATTATTCAAGATACTCATAGGTCTTATTTATGAGTTCAAAAGATCAAACGCCTGTTACGGTACAAAACCTAATCACTAAGATCGAATCACTATACAAACAAAAGGTGAGGAGAATTCGAAGTGACAATGGTACTGAATATAAGAACACTGTATTGGATTTATTTTGCGTTCAAAAGGGAATTCACCGAGAATACAGTGAACCCTATGTACCCCAACAGAACGGTGTTGCTGAAAGGAAGAATAGAACTTTGATTGAAGCTGCAAGAACTATGCTTGTTGATTCTAAGCTTCCTATCCAATTCTGAATGAGGTGATGAATACAGCTTGTTATACGCTAAATTGGGTGCTAACTGTTTAACGACTCAAGAAGACAAGTTACGAGATTTTAAATAATCGAAAGCCTAACTTAAAGTACTTGGAACCGTTTGGGTTCCCTTGTACGATGTTGAAGAAGGATATGGGTAAGTTTGAAGAAAAAGCCATTGAGATGTTAAACAAACTGTTAATTGCATTGGTGCATTGGTAGGTCTTAAACAAACTGTTAGAGTAAAGTATGTGATATAAACATAAAGAAATGCCAAATTGAAAGAGGTGTTAGTCTCTAGCAAAAATCTCGGTGGGGATGGCAGAAATGTAATAACCTGTCATACTCAAGCCTTATACTTGTTTGATCACCCAAAAATAAAATAAAGCAAATAACAAGCGTTGAGATTTTGGACACTGTGAATCTTTATGCGGCTTAATCATCTGGGTATTCATATGCATGGATATTTCATTCGCTTTTAGAGCAAACCCAAAGTCATTAAACTTGATCACTGTTGTACCTCGTACAATCCAAATTACTGACTTGATCAAAATCCGTTGTTAGTCATACTTTGTTCCTCCCTTGTGCGCGTCTCAATACCATTAAGAAACGGACCCGCGGGGATACAATGTATGTAAGCCGACAGATGGACTCGTGCATACTTACTCATAGTAAAGAAAACTCAATGCATTACTCATAAATCTTTATAAAATTCAAATTTTGATCAGCAATATAATGGTTTAAGTCAAGTTGGGGTGATATGGCAAAAATCAAATTAAGCTTGAACCGAGATTAGAGGCTGATAGTTTCTGATATTTTGTGCTTTAATTGAACCATTAATCATATCACAAAAACACTTGAAGGTTTGTTTTAGATTTAGGTGGACAAAAATACCAATGACCGACTTAACGCCAGTCATAATATCGTTGAAATATAAAACTGTGATGGAAGGGTAATCTGGTTAATATGATTCTCTGCTCAAACTCACCAAATATCCAAAAATATGTACTGCTTTTGAAAAACCATACAAAAACACAAAAATATTTTCCATTCTATGTTTTGCTTTTCGGATATTTCTTTTGTAAATATTACTTTTACGTCAAAAATCTCAAAATATTAAAAATATTTTACTTTTCAAGTTTACATATTTATTTATTTTCTTTAAGTTAAGTGTTTCATAGCGTAAAACACGTTAAGTTATTCGATCATCGAGATATGGGTTCTTCGGTGATTTTTATTTAAGTTAATTGGTTTTATAATTTAATTAATATTCAATTTAATTGATTTAATTCATTTAATTATTTACGTTAAAATTAAATAAGGTATTTCGTTAATATATGCATAACGAATTAGGTCAGTCTAATGAACTGCATAAGAATTCGTGAGCCTAATGCGCTTCCGCCACTCTATAACGAATGACTGTTAATTCTTTAAGCATATTTACACAAACTAAGGCTAATTCGTTAAGATTATGTCTTAACGAATTGGCTCTAATTCGTTAATGCCACGTGTAAAGTTAAGTTAACGAATTATCTGATTCGTTATTTCAAAATTCAAACGAATCAGACGATTCGTTACATTGAGAAATGTGCCGTGTCAGATATATATAGGGATTCGTGAAACGATTCGTTTCACACTATTCATTTTTTCTTCCTTTGCATACTGTTACTCTTGCAAATTTTTTCTAAAAATTTCAATCATCACTAAACCTCTTTTTGATCAGATATTCCGATTTGTAAGGTAATACTGATCACAACGTAATACTTATCGTCAAATTTTATGGTAGTTTGATGGGTTAATTGATTGATATTGTGGTCGGGTTTTAAAGGTTTTTGAAACCCTTAACTTAACCTCTTTGTCCCATGTTTTGAAGCACCAAAACGATACCATTCTAATCGCAATGAGTTTCCGAGATCCTTATGATCAAATGATTCGGATATTCATCAATGATTATAGGGTAATTGTTATCAGAATTGCATATTTGACTTTTCAGTGTTCTTGGTAATTTTGATCTTGACCAATTAAGTCAAACATTAAGCTAATCTGGCTATTCGTTATGCTTAACGAATTGGAACTTATTCGTGTCCCATTCGTTAAGCAAATCACACGAATCAGGATAACGACTTGTATTTATAACGAATCATATTTTCATTCGTTATTTATAAAGAATTTGCCATTAATTCGTTAAATTATTTTTGTGATTCGTTAGTACTAATTCGTCCCTCAGTTTACTTGATAGAGAAGTAACATATTTGTTATAACGAATTAGCATTCCTTATAATGAATTGTTAACGAATGACATCTCTTTATTTTAAAGTATTTTATTTTGTATATTTATTATATTAGTTAAAATAATTTAAATTATATAATATGATTGTTACTATTTATCACTAATTCTCAGTTTATTTTCATAGAAACATGGCAGATAACATGGAACAAAATCATCCGGTTGCTGATTAAAAACAGCAAGAACAAGAGTTATCATTACTTCCATACGACACTAGGCATAACGTATGTGCTTTTGTCGGTACGAACTTTGCGGATGAAAACTTATTTGGTGCCTTATTGACGTTCATTCGACGTTCGGCTATACACTTTACTATGACTGCTCGGCCGAAAGTTTATCTAAGTATTATACGTCAATTTAAGAACACGGCCAAGTATGTTGAAGTTGAAAACCATATTAAAGCTACAATCAACCAAACACCTATCACTATTGATACTGATGTGATCCGACGTGTTCTTCGGTTTGGAGATACTATTGATCACCCGTGTGAGTTTAATAAAAGTTTGATCAAGGGTTCGTTTCGAAGAGTACTCTATGGTGGTGACATTGAAGCATCCATGTATAACAAGAATGGATTATGCCCAACGTACAAGTATTTATTACATGTACTAATCCATTGCTTAGGAGGACGAAAAGGTGGCTTCGATGAATACCGGATGATGCTACAATCGGCATTTGTCGCGTTGATTCTAAATAAGCCATTCAACTTCTCAGAAATGATCTTTTATCATCTTAAGGAAAAATGCCTTCAGACAGTTCAATGAAAGAAGTTTTTAATGTATTCTCGATTCCTCCAGTTAATTATTGAAGATTTGATTCCTAATCTTGTTATTGATCAAACATTGGTAGATGATGTGTAATCATTGGATCATATGTCTGCTGATACTGTATGACGGATGAAGATCTATCGGAAAGAGACACCTCGGACCAAACGTTTGATTGGTCATCTGGTGAATCCAGATTATGTATGTCCTGACAATGATCGCTGTATCCACGATGATTCGGATTCCGAGCGTGAGGAAGAAGAAGGTGGGAACGAGGGTAATGATGATGATGGTGGTAATGGTGGTGATGGTGGTCATGATGGTGGTAATGCTGGTGCTGGTAATGTTCCTATTTTACGACATGCTGAGGTTGAAGCAGCGTTAGCTGGTGCTATAGCTAGCTGCTCATCACAAACGAAAAGGGAAAGGGTTGGTGAAAGAAGGATCATCTAAGCGTCGAGTGTCGGCTGGTGTTGGCATCTAATTTGGAGTTCAACCTCCAAGGTCGTCTACACCTCAACAACCAGTGGTGTCGCTTACTACTAGCACCCCAGAGCTTACATTGACAACCACACTTACGACGGATCCAAGGCTTGGTATGATTCCTCATTCAGTTTTATCTACAATACCAAGGCCTTCAACTGCTACGTCGGTGGTTTCTCCTACATCGATGATGATGCATGTCCCTGCTTCGTTCCATGCTATGACTCATGATCAGCAAATGGGTATGGTGTTAAGTATACTTCATTTATATGAAAATCAAATGTCCGTTGATCGAATGAATCAAGAACGCATGCTGGAAAATCAAAAGAAGTTACTAAGTTATGTATCCTTCAGTCAAAAGGAAACAAAGGCCCTTCGTGAGATTGTTGAGTCTCAGGGGGTGAAAATAAAAGAACAAGAAGATCTTATCTTGCAACTTATATGTAAGGATGATGAACTAAAGAAGCTCAAGAATGATGAAGAAGATCCAGATGCCTCGGGTACTGGAGGAAGTGAGCCTAAACAAACTCACGGCTCGGCTTGTAGTGCTGGTACGAGTGCAGCTGGTGAGTCAGAAAAACAGATCATCGCTTATCATGATTATACAGCTGCTACACCCATTGAGATGATCAAGGCCGATACTGTCATTTTTGTTGATGATAAGGGGGTGGTTAGGAGCATAGTGAATGCAGATGAGATTGCTGTGGGACAGTTTGTTGAAAGGTCCCTAACACGAGATAAGATTTCGATCTTGATTGGTTTGAATGATGACAAGTAACCGTGTTAGAAGCTGAGGAGGACGTAGAGGTTGTGAACAATGATGAGATCTTAAATGATCCTAGTGTTGAGATGAATACGACATTTATTTATGAGGATGAGGAAGTGGAGATCGAGGACATGACTGCTGAGGAATACCCTGATCTGTTTCAACACACCAATGTTGATCAGGGTGCTCCAATATTTACTGAGGAAAAGGTCAAAGCAGCAGAAGATCTTTTGGAGAAAACTTCCAAGGGAAAGAATGTCGCTGATACAAGATTTGATTCGAATCCAGATCCTTCTGTTGCTGACATTCAGAGTTGGTTTTCACATCGAGACAAGAGAGCTCGTAAGATTATTGATGCACATCGATACGTTGATCATGCATTGAAGGTAGAAGCTATTGCATGCGCCAAAGCAAATCAGATGACATCTTTCAAGGCCGTTTCTAAAGTTCAAGGTTATATTATTTCTTGGCTCTTTGATTCTGAATTAAAAGTATGTATTATCAAATGAGAGAAGGGCGTACAGTACTATGAAAAGATGTCTGACGTCCTCTCATTGCCAAGATGGGATGTACGTACTCTTGCGTAGCATCCGTTCATTAATCGTGGTGGGAACCACCAAGCAAGTTGGTTTCACCAACATTTGCTATTCGAGGTGAACAATGGTTTTTAATTTTTTAAGCCACAAATTCCGATCTGCAGGCGTATCGATGAGATCAATCCAAGAACAGGTTGGAGAAAGCTGGTTCTTAAGGTAAAGCCGCCAAAGACCATGAAGCGAGTACCGGTGAAGACTCTGAATCAACACATGTATTTATCCTTCAACCGCTGGTACTACGACAACAAGACTGGCGAGGCCGTTATTGTGCTGGGTAAAGGTTTAAAGACCGAGCTAATAAAGATCATCGATCCGATGTGGCTTGTGAATCTAACGGAGAACGAAAATGACATGTTGTTTAAGAATAAGATATTGATAGAGCGTCGTGAAGACTATGACCGAGCAATGCAATTTCAACGCGTTATTCGGGTGTGTCATGAGCATGGTATTCACTACTGCAGAGATTGGCAGACAAGACGCTTCAAGTAATTAAAAGACAAAAAACTCAATACGAGGGGGTGTCTGTTAGTACACGGTTTTGCGTCTCGAGTCTTTGTATTTATCGTTAATGTATTCATCTTTTATTTAATGTAATAATTATTAAGATATTAAAGTAGTTCGTTAAGAAAGTCATCTAGTTCGTTAAGGATGTTTAACGAACTAGACATAAGTTATGTTCCCTCCTGATTTGTTAAGGATGTTTAACGAATCAGGGGGTGTTTCGTTAAGTTATTTCGTTTAAATGTATTGTAACGAAGTCGGTGTCTAGTTCGTTATGGAAGGTTAACGAACTAGACCCGTCTTCTATAAATAGTGGTGTCTTCCACTGTTAATTTAAGTATTTAGTTAAGATTATCGAACCTCTGCCAATTTGCTATCTCAATCTTCATCTTAATATTATACATACACATATATATACAATCAATACTAATATATAACATTAATACATAATCATATAAGAGCATCATGAACTAGATCTGTTATAGTTATTATACTCTATCAGATCTGAGATCTGTTTAAGGTATTCTCACTTGTTGAGGCATTTCTTGATTTTGAGAATAGAAACCAGAAATTGGTACTGAACTGCTGCTCATTGGTAAGGAACCACCATATAATGTAGGATCTTGATTATCCTTTGAAGAATACTGGCATCTCATATCATATTCCCTCTCCTCAATTTTCTGTATGAACTCCAATGCCGTCAAATATTCACTCTTGAAAAAATTATTCTCTTTCAACACAAGTAAGAAAGTAGAATATGAGATTGGCAATGAATTCTCGACAATATCAATTTGGTCATATTGAGATGGTTCCATCTTTTGTTTTGTCATTTTGGCAATAAGATGATTGAATCTTGTCAGCATTTCTTCAACAGTCACACCTTTCAATAAACAAAAGTTTCAAAATTGAAACTTCAACATAACCTTTTTACTTTCCAATGTATTTCCCATACTTCTCAGACTTAGATATTAAAAAAGAGAAGCACATATATTTATACTTCCAACTTGGTGGAAAATATTATCAGGCAATGCCATGGTCAATGTTGAATAGGCTTTGGTTTTAATCTCTAAAGCTTTCTTCTCAACTTGAGTGTAAGACTCAAATGGTTTGCTTCATAATTTGTACTTGCATCACCAATCATGGGAGGGGTATAAACATTATCAAGGCTTCGAGAGCAATTAGGATGTACGAATCCTAGATGAGCTCTAAACCTTGGTTCGCATTAGGCAAAGTCACTTAACTTCATAAGTCTTGAAAATTTCGAGAGTGAACCAATTTCAATGTCCAGATGAAACATCTGTTGCATTATCATATTCTGTGAAGCTAACGCGTAGAAGTTAGCCATTTTCACAAAATATGGAGCTTAAATTGTCAAATTTGAAATTTATAGGTAGAAACTGTCAAATATGAAATCTTATGGGTTAAACTTGTAAATCTTGTAATGAATGAACTCACTACTATAACGAATGGTTATAGAGAAAGGATGTGGTTTTTGTTAAAGAATAGGCAACTGTTCAAACGAATGACCAAGTAACGAATAGCCAAACGAATGATATCACGAATAGGTAATACGAATGATTATGACGAATGGGTAGACGAATAACAGTACGAATGGTTATGACGAATGGTAGTATGAATGAGAGTTTGCTCACAAATGGGAATCCGTTGATGTCACGAATGAAGAACTATAGCGAATGATCAGTTATAACAACCTGACATGTGGAAAAGCAGTTTTCACTCTTTGTACGAATGAGCAGTGATAACATAAAGAATGAACATTCAACTATAAATAATGAGTCTTTAAACCATCAAAAAAATTTCCAGATTTCCAAATCCAAACTCAGATTCAAAATTCAAACCTGGATTAATCGTCCAAATATAAACCAAATTCAACATATAAACTATCAAATAACTCGTCTTAACAATCCTAACAATCCCAAACCATTCCAAACGTCCATTTCCATTCCAAACTCGTCTAAAATCACACAAAACCTTTTCCGATAACGCCTGTTCCCGCCAAATACAATTACACTATCAATTCCGATGAACTGATGAAAACTAATCCAATTAAACACAAGCGAACCTGATGAATATGATTACTAACTGATTACAACTCAGATTGATATCATTTAACACTGAAACACTGAGTAATTGAATCAAAATCAAGCCATGCAGTTTTTGAATTCATACAAATACAATTAATACTCAAATCAGCATCAATTGATGTTAATTAAGCTTAACATCACCTGAATTATCGAACAGTGGCTCTGATACCACTTGAGAAACCACTGTTATGACTGGTTACAAATTCAATCAATCATACCTATATGTTAATGATCTAGTTCATGATATATTCAGGTGATAATATGATTAAGGAATTATTTTAACGAGTCTGTGAGTAGAAACTCGAGCAGAGTAACGAGATCTCGAAAATAATAATAACACACTTAGATAAATAAGGAACGGGGTACATATACATATATATATATATAAGACGAACCCATTCGTTATACATTACATATCGAATGGGGACCATTCGTCTTCATTCTCTATCTATAACATAAGCTTAACGAATGGTCTAACAATCATGGCAAATGGGTTCATTCGTTATACATCCCATAAAAAATGACCCTTACATTAACGGATGGACACATTCGTTATACATATCATAAAGAATGGTCTAATACATAACGAATAGCATATATGAAATCCCAAAAATGCCCTTTACATTAATAATAAATAATTACAATAAGATTAGAAAGGCCACGATGCAAAATCATGTACTAAAAGGGATTCTACCCTTTTGAGATCCTTATCGGGATCCCTAATCTTTCGGATCAGTTCCTTTAAGTGACCCTTGCTGAGTAGATAATTGATCGCCATTATCAGACCAATGCAAACTTCCTTTACAAGACTAAAATCCTCATGAAAAGAGCACCAATTGGATTTTTCCTTCCAAGCAGTGTTTTTCTCATTCTTGTGCGGCCGTCTTGCCTTTTCACATTAGTCCAGAAATATCAACTGGAAAAAAATCATTTAAATTATGATAAGATTCATCGTCCTCATCATCATCCACCATATTAACCCTGTTGTTTCTGGAGTATGGTTTGGGTCTATACGGTTTCGATGATGAGGATTCGGGCTTACTTTTTGGGTTGTTGTAGTTGTTGGAATTGTCTAGCCTTTGCTGAATCATTCTACCTTTCTCTAGCCTAATGAACCTTAAATCCATGTTCCTTGCATCATCCAAGTTCCTGCAAGGATTCATAACGAGATCCTCATAGAAAGAGCTATCTTTCTTGAGTCCCATTTTGAAAGCTTCCATTGTCATTGCTATGTCAAGGTTGGGGATCTCCAAGGCCTTTTTGCTGAACTAGCTAACATAATCCTTGAGGGTACAACGTTGCCTTGGGCCACCATATACAACTAGACTTTTAGTCCTTTTGCATAGCTTTAAACCTTGACAATTATTTGTTTGTATAAAGCATTTGGACCTTTAGTCGCTTTGTTTATTTACCAATTATATGATACTCTTCTTCAGGAAGAAACATCTATATTTGATTTCTTCTTCAAGAAGAAACATTAATTTAACTATAACTTTTGTATATATATCTTATATTTCTTAATCATAAAGAAATATTATTTTGATTATACCTCTTGTATGTAAAAGCTTACTTTTCTTAATCATGATAATACATTATTTCGACTATAATCTCTACTTATGAAAAGTTATATTATGCTTAATTGTAATATAATAATACTTAAGCGGAACCCCAACCTTACACGGGTAATCAGAGTTAGACGCCTAAGACTGGTTGAGCAGCACCTCTACTCTATGTCGTGTACAAAGGCTTAAACTGTCAGAACTTCATATCTTGGCACGTACTATGAGGATCAGTACGCTTCCCAAGGACAAATGTGTCTAAGTGAATATTTTGCAGTGTGTGAAGGAATGTGTCGTGAACTAAAGTGTTCCTTCACGTAGAGAGAAAATAAATGATCAGGTCGTTCGCGTAGCACACCGTCTTCATTTTTGAGTCATCGTCAGGTTGCCATGTGGTCTGACATGTGATGTCACGTGTCACACAACCGTGATGGCCACTTCACGTAGCGTGAAGCATCATGGGTTGGTTCTTCGCGTAGGGCAGCACCGCCAAAACCTTGATTTTATCCCTGCTCCTTCGCGTAATGTTTATGGCCAAATATTTGTCCGTTGCATAGCACGAAGGATCAATATTTCATAATTTTCTCTTTTAGTCCCTCCACTTTTCAAAAATACTAAGCTCGTGCACCCATCGCTCAAGCCCATGCACCTGACGCGAGTGTGCGAAGTACAAAGTGCGCCATCAAAGCGCCAGATTGCACCCATCTCCCAAGCCCGTGCGTTTCGGGTGCTTCGCACCCTTGCTTGACCACTGGATGCATCTTGACATATAAGAATATTACTATGTGAACTATTTTCCTTATAAAGAGATCACAAGTTTTATATTTTACAATGTGGGAGGAATTTCTCTTTCCTATTTATACCTATGTGGAGTGACTCCACTTTCTTCTATCTTCCTATTTGGTATGAAAATTTTTTTTCCTTAACATGTATTACTTTTATTTCCTTATCTTATTTTCCCATTACTTATCTTAAGAATATTTTGATCTCTCATCTTTTACTAAGTTGTCAAATTTGGATTAGAATTTTGGGGATGTTACATCCTGTGATCGCTTGGAGAAACTTTCGAGATAGGTTCAACTATCCCTGGAAGGCTGGAGATCAAGTCCTTGAGCATTTACAGTTCTTTCTGCACTATTGGGATAATACCGGAATCTTGCGCAGTATCAAGGTTAGTGAAAGGCATATTAAAATCATGATTAAAGTTACCAGCATCGGGATTACTGGCCGAGTATCCCGAACCAACACCAAAATCCTTAGTGACATCACTTCTTTTATTCTGAACGGTATCAGTTGTTATCGTTGCTGGTTTCATGGGTAGGGAATCATCATAGTGATTCCCCTGGGATCCTGACACCTCGACATTTAAGGCTCTTGGTTGCAATTGAGTGAAGGATTCCCCCGTCGACTTCTTTCCTTATGCCCGGATATTCCGGAGCTCCCTCATGACAGGATTGTTGGTTTCCTTCTGAGTCTCCATGTGGTCCTTAATTTGCATTAAAATATCAAGTATATCATTGTTAGACATGAGGCAGGTCTCATGTTGGAAGACCCCGCTCCTTGAGTCGGCACGCTGGTGGAAGGCCTTCTTGTAAGAGGAGGCATATTTCCATATCCTGAGATGTTGATTCCAAAACTGATCATCTTTCTCTAGGAAAAAGGTGGAGGAGAAAGTGGTTGAGAGACTCCAGAAATTGTAGACGGCGTGGAGGAAGAAACGGCTTAGGATTAAGAGGCCATTTTTAGTAGATTTTTGCAAGGTACTAGTTTAGAATGAATGTAAGTATGGATTTGATGATGAGAAACACCGCTTGCCCCACTGTGGGTACCAAATTTTTTTTGGTAAAAAATTACCAAGGCAATAATTGAACAAATTCATTAAGTGAGGTAGAATGTTTTTCAACAATATGGTAAGTAATTATGATAAAAGTAAAGGGTTGACACAACGATATAGAAAGGAAAAGCCTTAGATCTTTGTGAGGATCTTCGAAAAAAACCTCAGGAGGGGAAAATATCCCCTTTCTCAATTTACTAATAAGGAAAGTGTGTTACAACTCGAGAGTTGATTGAGAACAAATGCTAAGTACATTAGTGCGAGTAGTGAGTGTGGAGAATTGTGTGTTCTAAGTTGTTCTCATCAACTCGTTATATAGGAAATAAAAAAACTAGAAGTCCTAAAAATCCGTGAACTCTAGCTGCCATGACCGTTAGAAGACTCATTCTTCTATCCACGTGCTCTTTAACTGGCTCTCCGATTCTTCAAGTGAGAATTAGTCATTATAGTTGTTGCAAGATATTACATTTACGAGTAGACTGCAAGCAAAAATAAATTATAATTTTATAGTTAGACAGTTCAAAATACTGGAGTCAGCTAGGAATCCCAGCTGCCAGAATACTTGTCAGGATCATGCTCGAGATAAAATGACCCCTAACAGTTACATAGTCTGTCTCATATGTCTATGCAAGCCTGTTCATGTAAAAATTGTTAAACAAATTTCCGACACTTTTTTATGATTTCTAAGCTCCTTGTATGGCTTATAAAAGATATTAAGGTCATGCAAACATTATTTTGACAAGGTTCGATTCTCGAAGCCTCATTTATGGGCTTAACGAGTGAAAGCTAACTTTTTAATGAAATCTTATAACATGTTTACCTTGTTGCTAAGAGACATAGGAACCTAGTAACAACTTGGTAAAACTTCTTGTACTTCTATAAAGGATTATCATAACTTCATTGTTACAAAACACCTTCTTGACTTGCTTAAAACACCAAGAATATAACATTCGTTAATTTTTAAACCTGAATCCTGACCCATTTTAACTTTTCAGAATTTTATTTATACATAATTTATATTTTAATTTTATGATAATGTTTTTTCCCAAGTTCCATTTTATAAATTTTGAGCCTTTAGTTCATTTAAATCAAAGTACGAGGACCAAATGTGTAAATCTTAACATGCTGAATTTATGGGCACGCCGCCCATCGTGACGGAATCAGATCATGCCCTCGCATAGTGCAACGCACTTATGGATTTTTCGAGAAACTTTTCGGTCGCGCTACGCAATGGGTTTCTCCCTGGCCTATCGCAATACGTGACCTGAGTGTTCTTGTTCAAAACGATCATTAATCCAATTCATGGCCGATTTGATTCGTTTTATGTTTCTTATTGTTAGCACTGTTATGACAATATTAACCACCTTTGATCATAACCCCTATGTTACAACTCAAGCTTTATGTCCAATTTCAAATTTTAAATGATAATTAAACCCGTTTATCATCCTTGACCAATTCAATTTAATTGAAACACCTCTAGTCATGTTTATCTATAAATAGGCCTTCATTCTTCTGCATGTAACTTTTCACACTTCAAAGTCTTGAAATTCCTTTGTTTTGCCTTGCTAATTTGGAGTATTTTCAAATTTGACTATCGAAAGTCAAACCGTGAAGTTCTACAGCTTTTCTTTTATTTTCTTGTTCTTCTTTCGTCTATGTTATAATTTATTTTTCATGCGTGTTCAGGTTGTTTAGAACCTGATATCTTAAAATTAATTTAAGATTAGTGTTAGTTCATCAAAAACGAACTTGACTCGCTTCTGCATATTCGGTTCGTTTTGTTATTTTCTTATCTAACATTCTAAAAACTAATTATTTTCAACTCATCAACTGAGAAATAGTATTTTTACCAAGTCAGAATTCAACTCGACAAAAAAGTTGAGTTCTGGTCCGACCGGAATCGAACCAATTTTTTAAACTTGTTTTTGGCTCGTTTCGAATTTTTCTCGAAATGAGCGCACCTTCTTAATCAACTAAAAATAGTATAACCCAACATTTTAATTACTAATATCCTTATTACTCTGTATGTTATTATTATATTGAGATTGTGTAAGGGTTATGGTATAACTTGACCACACCAATGCTATGCTACAAATTAGTGGTCTATGGCAACCTTTATTTCACAAAAAAGTTGCATTAGGTGAAGTTGCATTAGACCTGGTGCAACCATTTTGTTAGATAATGCAACTGTTTCTTCAAATGCAACCCGTTAAAATGTTGCATTTTAAGAAAACATTTGTGTTATCTAAGAAAAAGGTTGCACTAGATCTAACGCAACTTCACCTAATGCAGCTTTTTTTGTGAAATAAAAGTTGTCTTAGGTCAATTTTTTGTAGTGGTTATACATTATATCTCAAGAGGCTTAATAAAGTATTGGAAAATAGTTGTCGAGTTGTAAATTGTCATCGTCTCCGCAAAGAGCGAGTTTCCTGCTAATTGTGTGTGTGTGTTTGAAGAGGATTAAGAGAGAACTCCTCCTTAAAAAGAGAACTATATAAATAATAAAGAAATATATTTAATTTTTAATTTATTTTTTTAGAAACAATATCAACTTGCTAAAAGGGTGAAAGAAAAAGAAATTAGAAAATATTTTTTTAAATAGTTCTTCATTAGTTCTCTAGTTCTCTTTTTAAGAAAAGTTCTCTCTATATCCTACCCCTATATATATATAACATAGAAAAACGTCAACAAACACTATTGTAATTCAATACTTCACCTATGTAATAAAATAAAACTAAAAAATAAAAAAAACCGAACATTTGTCTTTGCATCTTTAACCCCTAAACCTTTCATTAAAATGAATTTTAATAACATCATCAATTACTGAATTGAGTATCCATTCAACGTATTAAAATTCTATAAGGCAAACCTGGATTGTGTTTGGGGGAGTGGATGTGATCGAGATCAACAGTGGTGGCGCTCCACCTGTTTAGAATCGGTACTCACAAAATTAGACATGAATTGGACATAATACATGATCACAAACGATAACTTCATGCTAATCACTAACCTTGAACATATAGGAGGATGGTAGAACCGATGATCTAAGACGAACTGGGGAGAGACAGGTTGATGAAGAACTGAGGAAATTAATAAGCCACTGAAATCACTTCATAAATCGAAACAGTCAACAATCCTTCAAAACAGTTACCTTTTATAGACCAATTTTGTTATTCTCCGATTTAAAGAGTGGAATGCTCTTCGTGAATTTAGAGGGTGGAAGATTTTTTAGGGTTTCATGAAAAGACCATCCTTCCTTTTAAATATTGACATCCGAAATTAAAAAGAAATTGTCAGTTTCATGGCTTAAATGAGCATTCAGATGGACGCATTCAATTGTCCGTCGGTTCTTGAATTGGCTGGCGGTGGAAAACAATTAATATATCAGCGTCTCATGAGAGAGAAAGTAGAATGTGAAAGGACGCTTATATGTATTATAATGTAATATAGATATATAAATATTGTTTTCAAAGGTTTAAGACGCTAAACCATGAACCGAATCTTTCTAAGTCTTATGTTTTTATTTATTTTCTTGAATCCTATATTGAACCTAATAATATTTTCTAGGGCCGCTCGTCGAACCAAATCGTCTGATTCAGCTCGCTCAAATGCTTAGGTTGTCTTTCACTCGCTTAACTTTACCAAGTGAGTTTCATAATTCTTTTTTCTATGTTTTATAATTATTTGGGGTGTAGCACATTACCATATTTTCTCGTTAGTCATGTTTTCTTATGGCACACATGAGCTACCACTTTTCTTGCAACATGTTGCTAACAACTTAATTGAGAGCATTATAAAAGAAGGCTAAACAATCTGTAGAAAGAGAATAATCAATCATTAAAGAAAATATATACCAAAAGTGCTCATATTTAAGAAAGTGTTTTGTTAAAAGTGTGATGCATATTTTCATAGTTTTGTTGATCACAAAAATAAGGGAGAGTGATGCATAGTTAAGAATATTAATGATAATGAAAAGCCATGTAGGCTCGTTTACATGAAAACCGGTCCATTTAGATTGTATCTTACCTTCCAACAGGTTGAAAGGGTAAAATAACATGTCAAAAAGGACATCCACAGTGATACGAAATGCTTAAACCTCCAAATCTCTTTATTAACAATAGTTGAAAAAGTATAACAATTTAGTTTTCATAATTCCCAATGCTGCCTTTTTCTTGAATTTCTGTTATTAAAGTTAGGTTAATTGTTTTAGTCTTTTAAAAAAATCCAATATTAAATGAACGCATATTACACGAAAAGTTTTACCTGCAATTAATCTTTCTTTTTATGGAAGCCCTTTGCTCGGACAACATAGTCCTTGTGTTTCTCAAGAAGCCTAAATCGTTTACTTTCTTTTCTGAACGCAGGTCACAATGAAATAAATTAAAAACAAAAAAAGAAAACAAAGGGTATTTATGGAAAGGAGGTAGAGAAACTCACAGTGCAGAGCGATGAGAGGCTTGTCTAGACGACTTACAATGATACTCGTTACCAAACAACGATGAGCTAATTTGTAGTCTTTTTTCACGCGACATGTCGAGGAGAGAATGAGCAAGCGTATAAGTACGAATGTTAAAAGCAAAGTTAAAATTCATTCGTATCAGTTAATTAGTTAAACAACTTACACATAGGATAACGTGCACGACCACTTGCATCTCATCTGCAGAGGAACCCATCTGTTCCACAAGTCCTTGGTAATAGGTGGATCAAGCGGTTCCATGTGGCCTGTATAACAGACACCAACATAAACGAATCATATATATGACCTAAACAAAGCATGTCAAATATATATGCATGTCAAATATATCCATGTGGCCTAAACAAAACAACCATGTCAAATATATATGCATGTTTTTTTGTGTTTTTTTTTACAAAAACCATCTATATAATATTATATAATACGAAAGAAAACATTGAATTTACAATTAGAAACGAAGCATATATATTTAGAAAGCAAAACCTAATCTAAGTTTAAATGACAACTTTGTTCAAACAGTTCAAATCAAAACATGGATTGTCATTTTCTTAAAACAGATTCAAAAGCAATAAAACAATTAAATAATGAACAAACAACATATTTAAACACCTAAATAAAGAATTATATGAAACACCTATTAACATGATGCTAGTGAATGGTGTGTTTCCCCATGCTAGAAAAGCCTGTTTGGGTGCTGTAACAACATATTTAAACTCCTCACTTTTGGTCAAAGGTATTTGAGAAACAACTTGTGTTGCCTGAATCCAAACCAAAACTTAATTAATTAGAAAATAATAATAATAACCAAATGAGCATATAATAACAGAGAAAGGACTTACGTGATGATGGTGAGTATACAAAACTACCTGCAATTAAGTTTGGTACTTTCTAATTTGGTCCTGAAAAAAACAATTAGTAAGTTGGATGTATAAAGTATACATCATATATCAATAAAGTCAGATAATATCAAAAACTTAAAAAATAACATAAACCAACCTTTAACCACCGCACAAACGCTGTCTACAGCGGCGAGAACATGGATGAAGATGAAGAAGAACAATGAATTGGGTCTACCAATTTATCAAAATCTTCGTTTACAGCCTGAAAACATATGAAGATGAAGAACAATGAATTTAAATTTAAAAAAATAAAATAAAGATAACTAATTATGTAAATTTGAATAGTTTATAATAAACTTACTCATTCATCACCAAGGGTTTGAGATACATCAACAAATTCCGTTTAATCGAAACCCTAACATATACATCGAACTTCCTGGAAAAAAAGGACAGGTGAAATACCATTAAGATATAGATGTCTCTGATTGACATAATTGGGTGCAAAATTAGGGTTAGCTTTACCTCTCCGGAACCCCAGATCGTCGACCCTCGATTTACAAGCATACATACACATTGTGAAGGTTGATGTCGCGATTTACAAGCACCCGTCTTTAGTTGAACTGGTCAATCACCTGACGCCTGACCCTTTATGCAGAGGCTTTGAGCCTAGACTATTTTGGCTTTCCTCATATACTTATTTTGTAACTCGTGAATAGGTATCAGTTAAATAAATATACCGGTTTAAACAAGATTAAGGCCTTGGCCTAGTAGTTCTTCTTACAACACCAAAGCCACATCGTCAGGAGTTTATATAGCTGGTGGTTTTTGTTATGCTTTCCCTCCTTTTCTTTTCTCTTTTAAATTTGGACGTCAAATACTACCACACCTCTAGACTACACATAAATTTATATCACTATATTTCTCCCTTCTAAAAACGATTTCCATTTTAGATAAAAACATTTTACTTAAATTTCTTTTTGTTTTGTCTTATAATCACACATTATTTGGTAGAAATCTTTTTATATAAAAACAACTTAAACCCTTTTTAGCCGGTGATATACTCTTCCTTTTAGAGAATATAATAACTAGTATTTAAGATATGTTGTGACGCGTGGATCATCTATGCGAATTATAAATATTCAAATATTAACTTGCCCCTTATCGAAATGTGTAACTTGTGACTTAAGTGATGTTTGTTTTTTCAGTGGTAAAATGTTTGCAGTCTGTGAACCACTTCTGCAAACATCTGTAGTAGAAGATGTGGACCAAACCTCTGCAGTCTGTAACAAAAATACTGTTTGTTTTTTAACTTTTACAGACTGCTAAATAAACTAAAATTTAAATAAACTGAAACTTAAGTAAAAAAGGTCTTCAACATCGAAATTTAAATAATAGTCAACAACACTGAAATAATATTCATAAAACTACAATAACATTTTATAAATCATTTGTTCGTACTTTGCATTAACTGCTAAACAATTTCATCTTGAAACCGAGTCATATATTCCCGTTATGTTGCAGTGCCAAGTGCTTCAATCTCGTCTTCATCAGCAACAATGTGCCCACGACTATTTCCAAGCGACACATTGGGTTGATTGTACTGTGTAAACAACTCATCGTCCAAACCTTGTTTCCTAATAAAATTATGTAGCGAGAAACATGAAACGGTAACGTTCCTTTGTGTTTCAAATGGAAATGGTGTCATCCTCTTCAATATAGGGAATCTTGCTTTCAAGACACCAAAAGCACGCTCAACGACATTCAGAAGTTTTGCATGTGCATGATTAAATTTTTCTTTATTTGTCAACGCACGTCTCCGACGAAAATCTCCAAGCCAAACCTCACATTATGATATGGAGCCTTAAATCCTCGTATGTGTGCATACGCGGCATCACAAAGATAATATTTCTCTGTAAATATTTACAATTAATTACAATATTAAACTAACATAAAAATAACCTAGTGGTTGAAATGGGAATGGCGCATGTGGATTTGATAATGTCTTTTTTAATATTCTAGAAACATGTGCTACCCCTTCTCATCCGGCCACAAGAAACGTAAAAATCATGTTAGAATCACAAATTGCTAATACGTTTTGTTAGAAATCCCCCATTCCCCTTCCTCTCTATAAATCTTGTTGCCTAGTAGGAACAACAGCATGTATCAAGGTACCATCTAGTGCACCAACCGCTCCTTTAAAAACCCGTCATAGCCTCTTTTTATGTCCCGAAATGTTTGGATTCGGATTGAAAAAAGTTGGTACTATCATATCTTTGGCGAAAAGCATCATTTTATCCAACACTTCATAAAAACAATTATGAATTGTTTGCTTTGAGTGTGGAAATATACGCTTGATAACCACGTAACGTTGATTGTTGCCGATTATCAGCAAAAACATAGCCATCTTCTCCTCTACCGAAACATGTTTACTATCCTTTAATGAATAATTTGTTCTAAAATGTGCACATAGTCGGACAAATGATTCACGGGACATACGTAGCAATTCAATGCATTGTTTGGGATTTCCTTGCAGTAACTCTAACGTGTATTTATGTCCCGTCATTTCCGAATCATTTTCTCGCTTTCGTTTCAAACACCTCTTCTAAAAAGTGGACATACAAGTACATAAGAACTACTAGAAGTATTTTCTCATCATTATTCACTATGAACCTGTTAATAAAACATAAACAATCATTAAACATAGCCATTATAAACAACCATAAACATAGCAAAATAAAACATACAGTGTGTTCAACATAACCAAAAAGCATGCAATATTGTCAACATAACCAAATAAGCATACAATGTTTTCAACATAAATAAAAACAAATAATGTTTTTAAAAAACAAAAAAAAACATAAACCAAAAGCAAATAATGTTTTCAATAAAACTCATGTTCTTCATTACTTCATAAGTCCTAAATTTTAAGTCGTCATCTCAATCCACCCTTTGAACACGTCGGGAATACTTGGCAATGCCATCCACAACTTTATCATGTCTGGGGACACTCCAAAAATATGAAAAGCAACTAAAAATATGGGGTCTCTCGGCTCTAACCCAACCAAATTTAACTTCTCAAAACATTCAATAACTGTTGGGCGGTTTTTTTTTAGGTTTTTCTTTAGTCAAATCGCAAAGCAGTTTGCATTTCAAGGGCTAAATCCTCAAGAGTGACAGATGATGATGATGATTATTATTTTGACGTTTTAGCCCATTTGGGGTTAGGCTCAGGATTAGGTTCGGGAGTATGCTCGGTAGTAGGCTTGGTAGTAGGCTCGGTAGTAGGATTAGTGTCGGCATCATTTTCTGTGTCGCGAAAAATGTTGTCTATAATCATAAGTGGTTGTACCGGTTGGAGTCGATGACAAGAGGATGATCCAACCACAGATGTTTAGGTTGAGGTCCACTTGCGATTCCCAGTGGTAGTATTACCATCAAACAGTTCTGCACAAAGTTTTGGAAATACTAATGGAACTGTTTTTAATGATGCAGCTTACGGATGCCCCTATAAAAATAATGGTAGATGTTAAAAAATAAACTAGGGTGGACCTTAAGGTAGAGGTAGATGTTAAAAAATAAAAATATATGAACATACCTTCTTAAATTCTTCCCATTCCTTGTTCGTGAAGGTAAAGGTATTTATTTGAGGATTGTTTATGTTGCCGATTTTGCTTTTCAAATACACTCATCTTACGTATTTGGCTTTAATATTATCATAAGAGTTTTTCATTTGTTTTTGAGTCAAAACCAACCCAAACTTTTCCTTAAGAACACTTCCCAACTTAATCTATGAGTCTTTGTGCAAACTCAACCCTTTTCTACCCACGGTGTTTATCTTTTCAATGCAAGTTTCTAATAAGCATTTTAGATGCTCATTTGACCATTGTTGTTTCTCTCCCATTTCTATAATCAACTAACAAGAAACAACAATTCTATTAAAACAACAATTCATCAAACCTAAATTTTCTACAAAAATTTTTCAACTACAAACTAATAACAATAATTCATCAAGCCTAAACTTTCTACAAACTATTAACAATTTAACGAAATTAAAAAACAAACTTTAACAATTAACAAAAAACTACAAAATTTATTCAACAACAAACTAGTAATAATTGTACAAATTTAACAATAATCAAACAACACATCTATAAATCTAAACCTTCTACAAACTTTATTTAACAACAAACTAGTGATAACATAACAATTGCAATAATGGTGAATACACTATCTTGAAGAAATAAACATACCAAGGTAGATGGTAGGTGGTGGTGGAGGTGGCGGCTAGAGCTGGAGGAGGCGGCGGCCAGGGGAGGTGGCGGTGGCTACTAGAGGTGGCGAAGGCGACGACAAGAAGAGGTGGAGGAGGCGGCTAGGGCAACGGCGGTCAGGGTAGGTAGAGGAGGCGGCGGCTAGGGGAGGTGGCGGAGGCGACAGCTAGGGGAGGTGGCTGGGTTTGATAGAAGAAAAGAGAGGAGATGAGATTAGGGTTTGAGGAGAGGAG
This sequence comes from Bidens hawaiensis, assembly GCF_021521415.1. NCBI lineage: Eukaryota > Viridiplantae > Streptophyta > Magnoliopsida > Asterales > Asteraceae > Bidens > Bidens hawaiensis. The sequence goes on along the minus strand of NW_027498325.1, from coordinate 82,963 downwards.
AGAAGTCTGATGAATAATATGTGTGAGAAGAGGCAAGAAGTGGTTGGATCATGTCTGCACCAAGAAGTGGGCGCACAGACGTTTTTAATGAAACGTCTTCGGAAAAACAAACAATCTGCAGAAAGCAATGTCTGCACGTGGTCAGCGCGGCGCAGACAGAAGAGGCTAGGAAAAGCTTTTCAAAAAAAAAAAAACACCACCTTAATAAACATACAACCAAGTGGTGAACTAGGTTAGTTTTTTTAGTTTTTTTTATGTATTTTTTTACCTACAAAGCAAACTTTTGTTGGCCAAAATAGCAAGTACATGTGCAAACTCATTAAGGTGCTAAAATCAAAATACAAACAACACCCACGTAGAAATGAATTAGAATAATATGTTACATATCGAGCCATAACATTAACATGTTCTACCAAAATAGTTTAGGTGACGACGGTTTTTTTTTTTAAATTATCAATTTGGTTCGTTTCAAAACAAGTCCTAACAAAAACGATTCACCTATATAAATGACACATTTAGAAAAAAATATATCATATTGGATTCGGCTTTATACTTAACTAATGAAGTTCTCTCGCGCTTTGCTCAAGCAGATTGGGGCCATTGGGCTGCTTTTAACTTTTGTTTCACTATAAAACATAAAGTGCTAGTTATTTGAGAGACGTCAAAATTAATACACTAAAGCTTTTATGCAATCAGTAAACTCTCATGTTTATAAACTCAGGTATTGTGTATTACTCCATCTTTTAGATGTTGTACAGATTCTAATATGAGATTCACAATTTTTTATCACCATCTTCTTCTTTTCATTCTTGCGTTATGAATTTATTTCAGTTGCTTTTATGCAAACATCCACATAGCCCTTCTCTGTTGGTATATTCCCTTTGTTTCCAAATATATCTTATACTTCTCTAATTTTCTTAACAATTAAATAAATAAAAGAGAAATTCAAACCAATAATTAATGTAACCATTTAAGTTTAAGAATATTTAAATACTATTAAAGCAATACAATATGGACACATGGCTTTCTTCTAGGCTGTCCACATGTGCAATCCAGTCAGCATGTTTCCATTCTCATGTGCTCTAATATTCTGTCACGTGTCATCTCACACACTATTTAAAGCTTAGAATTTTTCACCATAATCATTTTAATCATTTTAATCTCTCTCTCTCTCTCTCGGCTTACTAACTCCGCCATCCACCATCTTCTATATTCCGGTAAGGTAGATCGAGATTAATCGTTTTCCGGTAAGGTTATATATTATAATTTAATGGCCAAAAATGTTATATGATTTTCCGGCAAGGTTATATCTTTTTCCGGCAACATCATATTTTTTTCCGGTTATTGTAGATCTAACCTTTTTATCTTTATTTTTATTGTAAACTGATTTTTTAAAATCAGTTTAGGTTCTAAATCAAAAACGACAATGAAGCTAATATTTCTACGTATTTACGTTATTCCGGTAAGGTTTACCGGTAAGTTTTCCGTTTATGTGTTATACCTATAACAATGGGTGTTTTATATTTATTTGAAGTTTAATATTTTTCCTGTTTTTTTGTTATACATGTTTTTCTTCTAGGTTCTAAATATAAATTAGCTTCATCTATATTCAGTATCATTATTTCTTTTTTCCGGTAAGACACATTTAAATTATCCTGTTATAAATTATAATTCTAATATTCCATAATATCAATGTTATAACAAAACTTTATTATTTCAGGTAATTTACCCGATTGATTTACGGAAAATTTGATTTTAGTTTCTTAATAAAAAACGGAGATACGATGGTTATTATCATTATTTGTTATTTTCCGGTAAGACATTTAAAATTTTCAGTTATAAATTAAATATCAAATGTTTCATAACATCAACATTAATATTCTACTTTATAATTTCAGGTGAATGTCACGAGTAATATAACCAAATTTCAATTTAAATTCTACGAAAAATCCGAGATACCATGGTCATTCTCACAATTTCGTTTTTCCGGTAACACCTTTAAAATTTTCCGGTTATTAATTACAATTTAAATAATTCATAATAACAATATTAATATTCGATTTTATTATTTCAGGTTATTGTCCCACTCATATTATCTAATTTCACGGATTGAGGATGATTTTATAAGATGTATTTTTTTATATTGATGTATATTTATTTTTTGAATAATCGTGTATATTCATGTACACATTTAATTATTCCATTAATATAATTTATTTAGTTTGACTTTCCTTATTTGTTAAAATAACCGAATTAACATGAATATTGTAATTTAAATACTTTAATTATCCCAATCACAATTTAAATAACATCAATAATGAATATTGATTTTCCTTATAAATAATTGTTCATAATAATAATAATGATTTGACTACAATATATTATTTTATATATATTTAAATTTTGACTATATTTTAAAGCATAACTTATATTATCGTATTTTTATAATTTACAAAACTATTTGATTTCTATTTATATTCTAATTTAAAAAATTTATTATCGTTATAAAATTGATCACCGTATATAAGTATATGTAATGGATAATTATAAAATTGATCACACACTCAAATTTGACCTTACATATTTAAGGTCAATGCTTTGAATATGGTAATTCTAAACAATTTTGGTATATGATTAACAAATAATTTATAATTAATGGTCCATAATAATAATAATGATTTGACTAAAATATATTTTTATATACATTTAAATTTTGACTATATTGTTACATTTAAACAACTTAATTTTAGAATTAATGATCAATAATTTAAATAATAAGTTGACTAAAATTTTCAAAGATAAGTTATATTACCTTATTTTGATAATTTACAAAACTATCTGATTACTATTTATATTCTAATTTTAAAATTTTATTATCGTTTCTATTCATATTATATATTATATAAATAAGTATATGTAACGGATAGTTATAAAATTGATCACGCACTCAAATTTCACCTTACGTATTTAAGGTCAGTGGATGTTAATGCTTTGAATATGATTAACCATTAATTTATTTAATGGTCCATAATAATAATGATTTGACAAAAATATATTATTTTATATACATTTAAATTTGACTATATTGTTACATTTAAACAACTTAATCTAATTGTGTTTATAAAGGTTAATAACTTAAAGACCATATACAATATACAATATTGAATATATATAAAAAATATCTTTGGTAATTGTATACAATATACAATTTTGCTAATGTTAGAAAATAAATGGCACATTTTGATTTGGAAAATTAAGTTAGCGAGAAGGTAAAATGGTTGTTAGAGTGTGAAAACTATGAGTCAAATTTGATGATCTTCTAAACTCTTTGGAATCTGAAGATTAAATTTAAGGTAACACTTATTCAATAACTTAGTTATGCATAAATTTGTTGTTTAAATTTATTATGTTTGTTGACATGTTTTTCCACCCGTGTGTAACACGGGCTATACCCTAGTAAGAATATAATTACAATTCCAATATACCAATATTACAATACCAGGTTTCCTTAAGAGTCGTCTAATATTCAATTCCCTTTAACCTAATCACCCAAATCCCTCTTTCACTACGCCATTATTTTACATCGATCTGATGATGATTTAATTAGATCCGATGATGATATAATTATTTTAATCGACCTTGAAGTTTGCCTAAAATAGTGTGATCAATGGTAAAGTAAGGCTCCATTATTTGAAGACAAGGATTGATTTGATTAGATCCGGAAATTGATTTCAGTAGATCCATAATGATATACCTGCTCAGCATCTGGAAGTATACTGTTACTCATGTCTTCACATTCATGGTTGTTTTCCCCCGTCGATCGACGATTTTTCAGGTCACTAAACCATCAGCTTTGTATGGTTAAACGATTTATTATTTTAGATTACTAATTTAGGTTAGTATGTTTAATTTAATGTTTAATGTTTAATTGTTAATTGATATTGTTAATTGATATGTTTCATATCGATTGCTATGTTTAATTTAATGTTTAATGTATAATGTATGTTTAATTTTTAATTTAATGTATAATGTTTAATTGAAATTGCATCTGTAGGATTGAATATAAAAGATCCTAAACACTTATTACAATTTAAATTTTGAATTGATCATACTTTGGTTTATTTTTAGATGTATTGTGATTGTTTGTATTGATTCATATCATTATTACAACCTCACAACTTATTACGGATTTAAATTTAAATTCAAAGTCATCTTAATGTGTCTAATTTTATAAACATCAATTAAATGTAATTTAATTGATATGACTTATTATTCTTCGGCTATAGAAAAATTCATAATTACATTCTCTAAATTTACTATATTTATTACTACCAATATAAGTAAACATCAATTATAATTTAACTGATATGAGTGATGAGTTATTATTGTTTGATTATTCAAAAATCCTTAATTGCATTCTCTAAATTTACTATATTTAGACTTTTCCTTCTTATGGAACAATTCAAACTTTCAAACACATTCTATATACTTATCTATATATACTATAATTCGAAGACACAAATTCTCACACCTTCTCACTTCCTTACTCAAAATTCTTATTTGTGTCATTTTCAAGGTTTATAATTTTGTTCATACTTTTATATTTTTTTATTTTTTATTTTATTTGATTCGTTCAAAGTATAAATATTGATTATTGAATGTTTAATCGTTGCTTTAATTTGATTGTTTCTGACACAGCAACACGGAACCATCAAACATTACGATGTTGTAAGGCCCCGTTACCGGTGCCTCACATTTGGACGTTGGATTTACTCATAAACACAGTTCATACAATCAGAGTTAATAAAAACATTCGCGGAATATTAAAACATTCAAACCATTACAATACATGACCATTAATCCTTGTCTTCACGAGCATTTTTGTAACATCACGGGAATTTTTGGCCAAAAATGGCAAGTGTCCAAAGTATAGGGATCAATTCTACCAACTTCCAAACTCCAAGGGCTAAAATGAAAAATTTGATTTCTTGTCCTACCGCGATACATGACGGGACAAAAGACAAGCCCATCGCGGTACGCGATGGGACTTGGTCAAATGTTCTAGAAGAAGTCAACAGCGTACGCGATCACTGTTGAGCCTACGTCATCGCGGACCGTGATGACGTGTCCTGACACGCCTGACACCTTTTCACCACGTGGCGCAACGGTCGCCACGTGTCCCGACACGTGGCCACACGTGGCATATCGTCCGCCACGTATTAACACGTGGCACAACGTCTGCCACGTGGCGATACGTGGCAGACCTACTGTCTGCGTCATCAGACCTCGTCGCGGTACGCGACGAGTCCCCAGGGTCTGGGCGCGGTACGCGATGGGACCCAAAACTTGCCTATAAATATCAAGGTCCGGGGTCTTCATAACTCACACCCAAATTCAGTTTGCAATCATCTCTCTACTCTCTCACTACACCTCGAAATTCGTGCCAACGATTCACCTCGAAAACCGTGCCCCGATTCCTCGATAAACGTGCCATACCTCTATATTCGTACCACTCCCCGACGACGTTCTGAACAAGAAGGTGGTGCTGTTTTTACAACCCGACGATCATCTCGAAGTGCGTGCCGAGAAGATTGGGTGTCTCGATTTGTGTGCTGAAGTGAAGTGGCGATCAAGGCGAGTGTTGAAAGGACTAAGCGGCGTAGAAGTGCTGCTCGAGTATCTAGGGAATTATAAGCCGAGGAAAGGTAAGGCTTACTACCTGACTAAAATAATAATAAAATATTATAATGGCTTAATGCCCTAAGTCGGAATTATACTCGATGTTTATGGAAAGAAAATAAAGAAATATGGAAGTGTATATATATATGTGTGAATTATATAATTCTTTGTTATGAATATTATATAAGTAATAATGATATTCTTATATGATAAAAGAAAAAGAATACGTTTCTTAGAAAAGAAGAAACGTCAGGTTTTTATAATAAACTAAAGGTTTATAAATATTGCTTTTAAAACTAAAGGTTTTAAAGTAAAAGATATGAACTAAAGGTTCATCGAGGTAATAAGACTAAAGGTCTTAAGCCGGATTGTATATCCGACTAATAAAAGTTATACTCGTACTATAGGTGCGAGATAGCAAGAAAGAATACGCAAGGACGGTGTTGGAAACCGATCCCGATCAAAGGTGAATACGCCCCACTTTTATAAAATTGTTTTCAAATAAATAAACGTGTTATGTGTAAAACTTTACATGAGACTAAGTGTCTCTAAAAACATTATGAATAAGAGTAAAAGCCTAGCCCTCAGGCTGTAGTATACGTTTGTCTGGATCCTTTCACATGTGGTAAAATGCGGTTGGCACATCGCACCACGCCTGGTCACGATCTCCAGCCACGATGTGCCGAACCAAAGTATGTTCGAGTGAGAATGACCTTGTGTATATTTATGGTACCTAAGTACGTCGGGACGCTGCGGTGTCTTGCTGGGGTGACCTAGGTAGAGGCTCAAGTTTATAATGATGTTGTTTTAACTTTGTTATTCCTAAGCCAAGATGGGCCGAGGCACGCGTAACCCTCGAGGGGTAACAAAGTAAAGGAAAATGTTTTCGCGTCAGCATATTTACCAGCATTCGTTGCTGACGTATTTTTATAACATTTTGCAGGTTACCAAGATTAGAGCTAAAGGACGAAGGCTCAAGAATCCGATGGCTCGGATATTTTTGTTAAACTTAATTATGAACTAAAAGGTGGTTTTGTAGATATAAAACAAGTAAACGTAAATGGAACTTTCGTTCCATCTTTTGTATTGTAAATATTTTAAAACTTTAATCCTTATGTTTAATAAAGTCTTCCGCGTTAACCCGCAACTCTGATTTATTTACAAATGTGGTACCAACTATTGAGTCACATGCCTAGGCCTAAGATGGGGGTGTGACAGGTTGGTATCAGAGCCATCGATCTTAGCGAATTGGGTATCATAAAACAATACCCAAGCTTCGATCCAAGCATAGGAAAATTATCTTACTTGCTTGTTTGAATAGGGATAAGATTGGCTGGTAACCTTTTCTTTCCCTCTCTACATTCTAAACCACCCAAAGATGTCATATGAGAAATTAATGGAGTATTATGATAATGAAGCAAGAAGAGCAAGGAAATACTACAAGTTCCCAAAAGACGTCATGGATGAAGATTACTTTGAGGCCTTCTTTAGCCGAGACCAATACGTTGAGCGTCCTAAACCAATATACTTCCTCGGGACTGAGCAATGCCCAATTAAATTACCCGACAGTCCACCACCGCAAAGAATCGAACCATCAAGACACTCGAGCTATCACCCACTAACAATGCCTATGTATCAACCCACGGAAATACCAGCATACCGCCACTCGGAGATTCCCACGTACCAACCACCACAAGTACCACAATACTACCCGACTGGATATTTTCCAAATGCACACCCATCCTATGCCTTCCTTTCAAACCGACCCATAAAGGAAGAACCAAGATCCCCATCCTTCGATTGGATGCAGTGCCACTCCGACCAGAGAAGGTGGCATACTGGAAGCTCTACTGCTCATGAAGTCAACTCACAACCCAACAATAGCGAAGGATCATTCCGCAAACCAAGAATAAGGGAGACGATGCCTTACGAGAGTTTCAAGATACCCGCGGTGATCAACGAAACCACTTAGTATATGGAAGAGGAGGAAGAGCCTATGGAGGAAGAAGAGGAGGATCCTATGGAAGAAACCGAACCGGAAGAAGAGCATCCCGACAACCCTAATGAGATATCAACATCCATTGATGGATCACTCACTTCCAACAACCCAAGCTACGGTTCTTTCGATCCGTATGTTCAGTATCTTGAGCAGCTAAGGAACCAAGCTTCATCAAGCTTCCCGCCATTTCAAGGAAGGATTCCTTCAATTCAAGAACAAGCCGATGAGATTCGCGAGCAAAATCAAGCCACCAAGACATACCTCTACCTTGCATCTGATCAGACTTACGTCCCGTATCCTGAACCGAGAAACCATTTCGAGATGGTGACGCTGGGTTACCGTGACCCACCGCCACAATAAGGATACCCCGACGTTATTCCGCAGTCATACGAAGAACACCTGGATCGCGCGTTGCACGAGACTGATGACTGGAGGAGGAAGGTGGCTGAAGAAGGGAAAAAGAAGAAGAAGATAGGAGAGAAGCTTCTTCACAAATGCAACAAACTGACGAGGGTTGTTAAGAAGTTTCTAAAGGACTGAGATGATGGTGGTAATTGTGTGTTTCAAGAGAAGAAGCGTGTGTGTGCTCAAGTTTATGTGTGTAATCTAGTTTATGTGTAATGTGATGAATAATGTATGGATAAGAATATATATACATCGAAAATGAATGTATATATAAGTATGTTGTAATAATCCTTGTATATGCCCTGTATGGTATATACAAATGATGAAATAAAAATGTGTGTTAATAAAGAGCATTCGATAAATTTCAGATATAAAAGAATAGAAAGAAAAAGATAAATGTCTCAACAAATTAATAACGTTGAGGTTTCCCGAAAGAAATCCGAAAAACAAAAAGAAAAAGGAAAGGGGCCCGAAAAAGAACAAGAAGACCCAATTCCCGAGAAATTTATGGATAGAATCCAAAAGAGGATTAAAGATGCCGTTAGGGAAGAATCAATGGCTAGGTCCCAATCTCGACAAACAAAACATTCCCACTCTGTAAACCCTTCCCAAAAATCTATTTCTAAACCCCGTTCTAGACCCTCGCACGTAGATGAGAGTGTACATGAATCAAACGCTGATGGAGGCGTTAGTCAAGAATTTAAAAGGCTTAAGATTGGTGGGTGTACGTTCAAAGACTTTAAATACTATGGGCCGAAAGAATTCCATGGCGATAAGGGAGCCATCGCGACTGTAAGGTGGCTTGAAGAAATGGTGACGATTGTAATCACGAGCAAGTGTTCGGAAGAGGAAAAGATTCAATACTCCGCCCTGATGTTCAAAGGCGAAGTGCTAGAGTGGTGGAACACACTAATCATGAGTAAAGGAAGGGAAGTAATGTATGGGTTGTCATGGAGCGAGTTTAAGGAACTGTTAATGTCAAAATTCTGTCCGATGCATGAAACGAACGAAATCCAAACCAAGTTCCTATCCCACAAGGTCGTCGGAACAAACCTTCGTGAGTATAATACCAAATTCCACGAATACTGTCGTTTGGTGCCCCAGCTGGTTACCTCGGAATCCAGCAAAGTCACACGCTACATATGGGGATTGCCACGAGAGATTCATGATATGGTGAGGTCGCACTTGCCTCAAATCGCCGACTCCGCGATGGAGTTGGCCGGATACTTAATGGGCGGAATGATCCGCAACAAAGAAGAAGATAAGAGGGTCGTGTCGACACAAGATACGAAGAAGGAAGGAAATGCCCATTTCAAGGGTAAGGGAGTCGAACAACGAAGGTCTGGCTTCAGCTCCGGCATCCCACAATGCAAAACTTGCAAGAAATACCATAGGGGTCGATGCCATCTAACTCCCCGTCCTTGTGAGTCATGTCACAAGTTCGGTCACGCCACAGCCGATTGCTGGAAGAAGAAGATGACTTGCTACAATTTCAAGGAGATGGGACATCTTAGCTTTGACTGCCCCAAGAATAAACCCGCAGCTGGTGGTGCGGGTGGTAGCGGTCAGAGAGTGAGCCCAAGAAGGGCAATGCAAGAGTTTTCGTCCTTGATACGAAGAAAGCGGCCGACACACCGGAAACCATTACCGGTACGTTTCTTGTTAACAATATCTATGCTAGAGTCTTGTTTGATTCAGGAACCAATTTAAGTTCTATAGATTATAAGTTTTGTAGTCTATTAAACGAACCCTTAATCAAACTTAATAAAACTCTAAGCGTCGAGACCGCTAGTGGTGAAATTGTTAAAATCTCCGAAGCTCTAGAAAATGGAAAAATCTTATTAGACGGTTACGTTTTACCTATTCAATTGTTGCCCATGACTCTTGCTGGTTTTGATGTTGTATTGGGTATGGATTGGTTATCCGACAACCATGCCCGTATCCTTTGCAATAGCAAGACCATTGAACTCAATCCTCGGACAAACGTACCATACGAATTGAAGGGGATAAAGACGCTGGCCAAGTTAGCCTAATCTCAATGATAAGGGCTAACAAATGTTTAAATCAAGGATGCTTAGCATTCATGGCCTACGTCACCAAAGAATCTAAACCCAAAGAAATCAAAGACGTTTCTGTAGTTTCCGATTTTTCCGATGTCTTTCCCGACGAACTCCCCGGCATTCCTCCCGATCGCGAGGTAGAATTTAGAATCGATCTCATTCCCGGCACCGCTCCGATCGCCAAGTCTCCATATCGCCTCGCACCAACCGAGATGAAAGAACTGAAGAAACAACTTGACGAGCTTCTCGAGAAAGGATTTATACAACCAAGTTCATCGCCATGGGGAGCGCCGATACTTTTTGTTAAGAAGAAGGATGGATCCATGCGAATGTGCATCGATTACCGAGCCCTCAGCAAGGTTACCATCAAGAACCGATATCCACTTCCTCGAATCGACGATCTTTTGACCAACTCCAAGGTGCTAGATTCTTTTCCAAGATCGATCTCCGCTCCGGCTATCACCAACTTAAGGTTCAAACCGAAGACATTCCAAAGACCGCGTTTCGAACAAGGTGAGGCCATTATGAGTTCACCGTTATGCCATTTGGACTTACTAATACGCTGGCTGCGTTCATGGATATGATGAACCGCATTTGTAAGCCTTATTTAGATAAATTTGTGATCGTATTCATCGATGACATATTAATTTATTCTAAGTCTAAGGCCGATCATGAGAATCACCTTCGAACATTAATTGAAACTCTTAGAACCGAGAAATTGTACGCCAAGTTCTCGAAATGCGAGTTCTGGTTGCACGAGGTGCAATTTCTTGGGCACATCATCAATGTTAACAGAATTCAAGTAGACCCCGATAAGATTGAAGCTATCTCGAAGTGGGAGATCCCAAAGTCGCCAACCGAGATTCGAAGCTTCTTGGGATTGGCCGGCTATTATCAAAGGTTCATCGAGAACTTTTCTCGAATCATTGTTCCCATAACCTCCTTGACTCGAAAGAACGTCAAATACGAATGGGGAACAAAACAACAAGAGGTGTTCGATATACTTAAACAAAAACTTACCCAAGCTCCTATACTGTCCTTGCCAGAAGGTATTGAAGATTTCGTTGTCTTTTGCGATGCATCTCATTCCGGCTTGGGATGTGTATTGATGCAACGAAAGAAAGTAATCGCTTACGCCTCTCGACAATTGAAAGTACACAAGAAGAACTATATGACTCACGATCTAGAGTTAGGCGCCATAATCTTCGCACTTAAGATATGGAGGCACTATCTTTATGGGGTAAGAATTACCGTGTACACTGATCATAAGAGTTTAAAGCATATCTTTGATCAAAAGGAGCTCAACATGCACCAACGCCGCTGGATGGAGACTCTTAACGACTATGACTGCGAAATAGTTTATCATGAAGGTAAAGCCAACGTTGTGGCTGACGCCTTAAGTCGAAAAGAGCACGAAAAGCCAAAAAGAGTCCGAGCGTTAAGGCTAGAACTTCAAATCGATCTCGTTGACCAAATCAAATCCGCTCAAACTCAAGCGATCAACGAGAACCAAATCTCTGATGAAAAACGTAATGGCACCATTGACTCGTTAGTCAAGGGTGATGATAGTATTCTTAGAATGGGAAACCGAATTTGGGTACCAATTGTTGGAGGATTGCGTGGGAAGATATTAAACGAAGCCCATAAGTCTAAATATACGATGCATCCCGGGAGCGACAAAATGTACCATAACCTCAAGGCAAACTATTGGTGGAACGGGATGAAAAAGGATGTCGCTTCGCATGTGGCAAAATGTTTGACATGTTTGAAAGTCAAGGCTGAACATCAAAAGCCTTCGGGATTGCTTCAGCAACCCGAACTTCCCGTATGGAAGTGGGAGTTAATTACCATGGATTTCATTACCAAACTCCCTAAAACGACTCGACGACATAATGAATCTGGGTGATTGTGGATCGATTAACAAAGTCCGCACACTTCATACCTATCAATGAGTCATACTCAATGGACAAATTAGCTCGTATCTATGTTAACAACATTGTGGCTTTACATGGAATGCCACTGTCCATTATTTCCGATCGAGACAGTCGTTTCACGTCTCACTTCTGGAAAAGCTTCCAACAAGCGCTAGGTACAAAGTTAAACCTTAGCACTGCCTATCATCCACAAACCGATGGGCAAAGTGAAAGGACGATTCAAACGTTGGAAGATATGCTCCGGGCTTGCGTGATAGACTTAGGTGGAAGTTGGGATAACCATTTACCCCTAATGGAATTTTCATATAACAATAGTTATCATGCAAGTATTCAAGCCGCACCGTTCGAGGCGTTGTATGGTCGAAAATGTAGAACGCTCGTGTGTTGGTCTGAAACTGGAGATAATCAATTATCTGGACCCGAGATAGTCCAAGAAACTACCGACAAAGTCATCCAAATCCGCGAACGACTTAAGACGGCACGTGATCGCCAAAAGAGTTACATCGATGTCCGTCGTAAGCCGTTAGAATTCAATGTCGGTGATAAAGTTCTTTTGAAAGTCTCGCCATGGAAGGGCGTGGTTCGCTTCGACAAGAAAGGAAAGTTAAGTCCTCGATTCGTTGGACCCTTCGAGGTACTTGAACGAGTCGGTACCATCACATATCGATTGCGACTACCCGAGGAAATGCAAGGGATACACGACGTATTCCGTATCTCGAATATGCGTAAATGTTTAGCCGATGAATCTCTCTCGATGCCGTTGAAAGATGTTGAAATTAATGAAAAATAAAATTTGTTGAGCGCCCAATTCAAATTGAAGATTCAAAATTAAAGAAACTCAAAAGACAAACTTTGAAAATTGTGAAAGTAAAATGGGATTCCCGACGAGGACCCGAGTATACTTGGGAACTCGAGTCTGAAATGAGAAAGAAATACCCCCATTTGTTCTCGTGAAGCAATCTCGAGGACGAGATTATTTCAAGGTGGGGAGGATGTAACATCATGGGAATTTTTGGCCAAAAATGGCAAGTGTCCAAAGTATAGGGATCAATTCTGCCAACTTTCAAACTCCAAGGGCTAAAATGAAAAATTTGATTTCTTTTCCTACCGCGGTACGCGATGGGACAAAAGATAAGCCCATCGCGGTACGCGATGTGACTTGGTCAAATGTTCTAGAAGAAGTCAACAGCGTACGCAATCGCTGTTGAGCCTACGTCATCGCGTACCGCGATGACGTGGCCTGACACGCCTAACACCTTTTTACCACGTGTCCACACGTGGCGCAACGGTTGCCACATGTCCCGACACGTGGCCACACATGTTAACACGTGGCACAACGTCTGCCACGTGGTGACACAAGGCAGACCAACTGTCTGCGTCATCAGACCTCGTCGCGGTACGCGACGGGTCCCCAGGGTCTGGGCGCGGTACGCGATGGGACCCAAAACTTGCCTATAAATAGCAAGGTCCGGGGTCTTCATAACTCACACCCAAATTCAGTTTGCAATCATCTCTCTACTCTCTCACTACACCTCGAAATTCGTGCCAACGATTCACCTCGAAAACCGTGCCCCGATTCCTCGATAAACGTACCATACCTCTATATTCGTACCACTCCCCGACGACGTTCCGAACAAGAAGGTGGTGTTGTTTTTACAACCCCACGATCATCTCGAAGTGCGTGCCGAGAAGATTGGGTGTTTCGATTTGCGTACTAAAGTGAAGTGGCGATCAAGGAGAGTGTTGAAAGGACTAGGCGGCGTAGAAGTGCTGCTCGAGTATCGAGGGAATTATAAGCCGAGGAAATGTAAGGCTTACTACCCGACTAAAATAATAATAAAATATTATAAATGCTTAATGCCCTAAGTCGGAATTATACTCGATGTTTATGGAAAGAAATTATATAACAAAGAAAAGAAAATAAAGAAATATGGAAGTGTATATATATATATGTGTAAATTATATAATTCTTTGTTATGAATATTATATAAGTAATAATGATATTCTTATATGATAAAAGAAAAAGAATACGTTTCTTAGAAAAGAAGAAACGTCAGGTTTTTATAATAAACTAAAGGTTTATAAATATTGCTTTTAAAACTAAAGGTTTTAAAGTAAAAGATATGAACTAAAGGTTCATCGAGGTAATAAGACTAAAGGTCTTAAGCCGGATTGTATATCCGACTAATAAAAGTTATACTCGTACTATAGGTGCGAGATAGCAAGAAAGAATACGCAAGGACGGTGTTGGAAACCGATCCCGATCAAAGGTGAATACGCCCCACTTTTATAAACTTGTTTTCAAATAAATAAACGTGTTATGTGTAAAACTTTACATGAGACTAAGTGTCTCTAAAACATTATGAATAAGAGTAAAAGCCTATCCCTTAGGCTGTAGTATACGTTTGTCTGGATCCTTTCACATGTGGTAAAATGCGGTGGGCACATCGCACCACGCCTGGTCACGACCTCCAGCCACGATGGGCCGAACCAAACTATGTTCGAGTGAGAATGACCTTGTGTATATTTATGGTACCTAAGTACGTCGGGACGCTGCGGTGTCTTGCTGGGGTGACCTAGGTAAAGGCTCGAGTTTATAATGATGTTGCTTTAACTTTGTTATTCCTAAGCTAAGATGGGCTGAGGCACGCGTAACCCTCGAGGGGTAACAAAGTAAAGGAAAATGTTTTCGCGTCAGCATATTCACCAGCATTCGTTGCTGACGTATTTTTATAACATTTTGCAGGTGACCAAGATTAGAGCTAAAGGATGAAGGCTCAAGAATCCGATGGCTCGGATAATTTTTGTTAAACTTTATTAGGAATTAAAAGGTGGTTTTGTAGATATACAACAAGTAAACGTAAATGGAACTTTCGGTCCATATTTTGTATTGTAAATATTTTAAAACTTTAATCCTTATGTTTAATAAAGTCTTCCGCGTTAACCCGCAACTCTGATTTATTTACAAACGTGGTACCAACTATTGAGTCACACGCTTAGGCCTAAGATGGGGGTGTGAAAATTTCAATTATTTAATCATAAAACATTGTCTTTTAAATATCATAACATAACACTTCATTGAGATGCAAGTGCCTTCAAATCCATGCCATGTGCTTCCCCTCATGCAAGTTGCCTCATTCTACTCACCTACGTGCATACTAAAAGTCAGCTACGCTGAGTGAGTTCTAGTTAATCAAACGACATACAATACATTCACATACTGACATATGCAACTGAAGGTACATACTTCATATTTACATACATGCTTACATACATTTGTACTTTCATCCTTTCTTTCATATTTACGTAATACTTCCATTCGTACATATACGTTTTAAAGAGCATTTCGCCCTATTAACTTCGCTTATATTATTAGGGTCGGTTCCCTACATTCACCGATACTATTAGGGTCGGTTCCCTACATTCGCCGATACTATTACGGTCGGTTCCCTACATTTGCCGATACTATTAGGGTCGGTTCCCTACATTCGTACTACTATAACATACATGTCCTTTACATACTTTCCTTGACAATACGTGCAATCTCCGAAGAGCGTTCACGTGCTATCAACATATCATACATACATTATTCATAAATTATACATACATCATTCATACATCATACATATCAGTCATACCTTTAACTGCCACTTGACGGCACATGCAATATCCGAAGATCGTTCACGCGCCGTCAAGCAATCATCATACATAAATCATACAAGGCATACACTTACCACCTAAGGTATGTGTATTGACTATCACATCGAGTATGCACACAGCCCCGAAAACATAACAAGGAAGTGGGGCTAGAAACTCACCTGAACTCGATTACGTTCTCCGTTAATTGTTATTCCTTACCTTAGCTGTGCTCGACTAACTGTATAACAATTACACGTATCAAGTAACTATCACTACTCACATCGCGTTTCTAGTCTAGTTATAACCCTCAACGAACGGGGGTCAGGGGGCAGCGCCCCTGGCAGCGGGGTCTAGGGGCGGCAGCCCCTAGCAGGGTCCAAGGGGCAGAGCCCCTGGCTGGGGTCGAGCTGCCAGGTCAACTTGGAAAAATTTTATTTCCATTAACTGTCTTAACACATTTTCCATTAGAATTTTGAATCATTAATTAATTTACTAACTTAAAAGTTCATGGGCTTCTTTGTAATTAAATCATTCTTTTTGTAAGTCCAGGGACCATTCTGTCATTTGTTAAACTTCTAGTTCGTTACATTGTTCTTAACGAATTGGATTATCATAACGAATTGGTTCTTATAGCGAATTGAACCCTTTAACGAATTGGGCTTCTTAACGAATCAGTCCATAGCGAACCAGTCCATATAATGAATTAGTCCATATAATTCGTTATCTCTTCTAACAAACTGGCTATAACGAATCAAGGGTGATTCGTGATCTTTTCCCCTTAACGAATTGAACACGAACTGAAGCTAGTTCGCTATGTTTTCTGTAACGAATTACATGGCGAATCACCCCTAATTCGTTAACTCCCCGTTAACGAATTAGGGTTAGGTCAGAGAATGTCAGGAACATTCTCTGACATTCCCCTTTTTACCTCGTACCATTTCCGGTGCCGCCTTTCTGGCGCCGTCGCCGGAAAACCGCGGATTCGCCGGAAAAACGAGTTTTAACTAACTCGTTTTTCACCGTTTTTCATCCCGTTCGATCCAGATCTTAGCTAGGGTGACCCCTAAGCTCATCTTAGGTTCGGTTTATACCCGATTCCACCCGGATCTCGTGACTTAAACGGTTTAACGGTGTCGGCTCGTCGTTTCGCAACTAGATCTAACGTGTTTAAGCTCATACAACATCATACTATCATTACCTTGGATCGGTGCTCGGTTTTCCTTGGTGATTTCGGCTAAAGAGAGAGAGAGAGACTAGAGAGAGAGCTTAAGTGTGTGTTTTAGGAGGTGTATGGAGTATGTGTGAAATGAAATTAAATGGTTATTAATGACTTATATAATTATAGATCATGGGCTTAAGCCCATGGTCTTTTCCTCTTTCCTTCATAACCCAAGTCCATAACTCAATTCCATTTAACCCAACACTAGCCCGACTCATAATAACTCATACTTTCGTTTATTAACCGAAACCAGAAAACGGGATGTTACAAGTCTTCCCTCCTTTAAGAGGTTTCGTCCCCAAAACCTAATTATTACTAAAAAAATATGGATAAAACTTGCGCATCTCTTCTTCAACCTCCCAAGTGGTATCCGATCCTTTGCGATGTTTCCATATCACTTTCACTAATGGGATAACTTTACGACGAAGCTGCTTCTCCTTGCGATCAACTATCTCGATTGGTTGCTCAATGTAGTTCAGCTGTTCATCAACCTCAATGTCCATCAATGGCACGTGCGACGTGTCATCAGCCAGACATTTTCTCATATGAGAAATATGGAAGGTTGAGTGAATTCCTTCTAACTCTTCTGGCAAATCTAACTTGTAAGCCACTTCACCCACTCGATCTAAAATCTTGAACGGTCCAATGTACCTCGGACTCAACTTTCCCCTCTTCCTAAAACCAATAATTCCTTTCCAAGGCGAGACCTTGAGCACCACATTGTCACCAACGTTAAACTCAATTGGTCGTTGCCGCTTATCAGCAAACGACTTCTGTCTGTCTTGAGCAGCTTTCATTCTTGCCTTAATCTGATCAAACTTTGAAGAAGTTTCTTGAACAACTTCCAAACTTCCCATCTCCTTTTGACCAATCTCTCCCCAACATACCGGAGTTCTGCAACGTTTTCTATATAACATCTCAAATGGTGGCATACCAATACTTGAATGGTAACTATTGTTGTTGGAGAACTCTGCTAGATGCAGATGATCATCCCAACTTCCACTAAAGTCTAAAACACAAGCACGTAGCATATCCTCAAGGGTTTGGATCGTCCTTTTAGACTAGTCTTTTGGGTTGAGTTCTTCTGTTTGGCTTGTAACATTGGTATCAGAGCCAACCTCGGAGTGGTGGCCCGCAGAGTGGTGGCCTGAAGGAAACCAACTGTGACCAACGTAGCCGTGACCAACGAGGACTCGGAGTGGTGGCCCACGGAGTGGTGGCCTGGAGTGAGCCAGCCGTGACCAACGTGGCCGTGACCAACGAGGACGTTGGCCCTTAAGGAGGGTGCATTGTTACGGATTGAAACCATTGCAAGGTATGGGACTTTTCCCACATCGGTTGTATGGGCAACTGATGTGGGGTTTATAAGCCCAATGGGTTCCCTCACCTATCAGACTAGTTTTTGGGTTGACTTCTTCTGTTTGGCTTGTAACAAAAAAGAAGGGATTAAAGCAAAAGAAAGCACGTTTGATGGAAATCCAAGTGAACTAAGAAAAGACTACCCAAAAAGTCGAATTCGCATACTAGGTTTTGAGAAACAAATCCCGAGTGATGCAGTTTTCTATAAGGAAAAATGAAATGATTGACATTATTGTGTCTGAAATCGCCCCTGAAGTCACTATCTTGGATGAAAAATATCGCAAGGTATTTTACCATATTCCGTGTTGACAACAAATGTAACCGCCTCAGTCTTACATTACCTATTTCTATTTTACATCTAAATATAAGTCAAAGCTGCATACATTGACTTCAAATTTGGCAGTCAAAGGACATTTTATGTTTCATAATTTATAAACATGTAGCTAATTGTAAGTCAAGCAAACTGCTTTGTGAATTAGCTAATTGTATTGGTAGTTGGTATTATAATCTATTTGGCATGATGTGCATTATGCACAATATTTACCTTATTTGTGACTTTCTTAATTGGTGCTCAAAGTTAAGTGCAAGTTTAATACTAAAATTCCGTAAACAATTATTCATTAGAACCAATTGGCAAAAGACATTATATTATTGACCTAAGGGCTTCAAGTGGTTCTTTATGTTCTTTCCTATTTAGTGCAACTCATTTTGATTCACTTTCTGTTAATAGGAAGATATCATTCAAAACATTTTTGGCTTGAGTTTTTAGGTGTCTTTTTTTGAAAAGTTGAATAATTGTTTTTTTCTAACAAATAGCTTTTTGGTAATTGTTTTCAGGTGCTCTACGGGACACTATACAAAAGTCTTCAAGTAACTACTCATAAACATCTCCTTAAGGATCTTAGTTGTGATATTGACAGTTTTTCTATGCATAACATATACACGTGTATGTAAACAATAAGAAGTTAAAAATAAAATATGACACGGATCTTTTAAAGTGTTTTTATCTGAATGTTTTTTGGTAAAAAAAATTCACGTTTATATTATCTATATATTTTATAATGACAGGGTTAAAATGAGTCATTTTACGGGGGGACCATAGTCATTTAAAAAAAATACTCACAATATGAAAATGACTATTTTAGGTGGTCATATTAAAGGTGAAGTCCATACCAATTTACTTTTGGTAAGTCAAAATATAAAATTAGTCAAACATAGTAAAAGTCATGGTTTTAGACTTTTAGAGTTTTAGGTTAATATTTAAGACGTGAGTCAATATTATATAAAAAGGGTATTATGGATATCTTTCAAAGATTTTAAATTAGCATAATGTAGCCAAAGGGAATTTTTGATATAATTTACAAATTTTGATTATAGGGTGGATTTTATACAAACCGGTCATATGTTGCAAATGGGTCAAAAATGTAGAATTCGTTAGGGGCATCATATATTGAAAATGGGTCAAAAATGTAGAATTCGTTAAGGGCAACACCGTAATATTTTTAGTTTGAAGGTGTTGATTTGAAATGGTCTAAGAAATCAAATTATAGTATCTGATTTGATTTTGTTAAAGATTGGTTTCAAGGACACTTATAACTTCCGGGTTTCTTGTAAATAATAATAATAATAATAATAATAATAATAATAATAATAATAATAAGCTATTTTGATTTAACTTATAAGAATGTCATGTATTGGATTATGCATATATCTAAAATAATAAACATGGACCTAGCAATTTAAAGTTGAATTAAAGGAAAATTGAGTCTGGAGTCTATAAGCCTTAAGAAATATTTAAGGGCCTTAAACCCTACCTAAACCCTCATTTCTCACCAAATGTTGTTGACACCTCAATATACATACACTTATTTATTTTTCTTTTTATTTTGGGATTTCAAGAGCAAAAGTATCAAGCTCACTTACACTCATTAAACATCAAGTGACAAGAAGATATCAAGTAATAGCTAACTCAAGAATCAAGTCCATAACCGGTTCATTTGAGGTATGTTCCAAAGTTAAAACGGTGGTTAATTAAACATCAAGTAGCAATAGCAAGAAGACATCAAGTAAAAGTTCATTCAAAAATCAAGTCCATAACTGCCTCATTTGAGATATGTTCCAAAGTCAAAAAAGGTGGTTCATTTGTCAAGAGAATTCCTTGAAAGTTTGTAGATCTACCATTTTGTGTACATCCAAATTATTTTAAATACAAAAACATAATCCTTACAGGAGGGAAACACGCCTGTGTGGATCTTACAGGAGTGTCTCCTCTTGTTGGGCTCAGGGACCATGGGTTTGTTGTGGGTCAGGCTGCGTTGAAGGCTGAATCGGGCAAAGTTGTTAAACACGAGAAAGCTTGTTTAGATAATCAACATGTCTTTCTACCATTTGCCTTTGATACATTTGGTTTTCTGGCTCCAGAGGCTGTGAAATTTTTGAGTAGGGTTCAGCGCGTCGTACACGGAACCTCTTCAGCTTCTAGGTCCCAAAGCTTCGTTTTTAGCAGGATTGGCTTTGCTATTCAAAAGGGGGTTGCGGCGCAGCTTGTTGCCCGTTTGCCTGCCACTTTATTTTAATCGTTTTATAGTAAATTATATAAAACTTCGTTATGACAAAAATCATATATTCACATAAATACATATTTTTATATTTATTCACACACACACAAACACAAACACATACGTTTACCTCACGAACTTACTAATTTTCGCCTCGTGTGGTACACGGGTCACTAACCTATGGTAAATATTGCAAACAATTTGTTATTGTGTACTAGACTTTTATATGGTCAATCTCGTCATTTTGTGGTAATTTTGACTTTTATAGGCATAAGGATCATACATATGTTTTTGTATGCCTATTACAAAACGACATTCAAATTTTGTAATGCAACTCTTTATTGGTACACGTGTAAGTTTTCCAACCACTTTTACAATTACACTTTATTTCATGGGTGAAGAGTAGCGTTTCTACACATGGTCAACTGCCTGTAGCTTTATTAAGAGTGAAGAGTAGAGACGTTGTTAAAATGCTTATTATAGATAGATAAGGTAAATTTACAAACAAAACAACAAATATGGTTTATAAGAAAATATTTAATAGCTTATAAAGATTATGTTTTAAACTTTTAAATTTTGTTTGTATACATTCTATGTAATGCCATGTTTTGTAATTTTTTTGTCCTTTACTACTTTCTTTTTTTATCAATATGAATTACACTTATAAATCATGTTATCGTCTTAAGAAACATATTAAAACTATTTCTTGTCGTTTGAAATTATATATCAGTTACTTGACAAATTTTATATTTCCATCCGTGTCGTACACGGGTCAATAACATTATTTTCCTTTGTTTTATGTATTGTAATAGATTTAATTAAAGTACTTTTATCAATAATATTTTATAAACAGTTAGCAAAAACAATACTAAAAAATAACTTTTAACAACAGATCGAAGAACCAAGACAAAAATCACGATCAAATTTCACACGAGAATAACTTTCAACTAGTTTAAACTTTAAACCCATTTGATATCCTCTCTAGTCCCTCCCGATTCAGCAAGCAAAACCAACACCCCATACCTTTTATTTTAAAATAAAACATCTTTTATGATTAGGAATGGTATATGTAATTATAGCAAATCAAGTACAAGCATGTCGTTAGTTTGCATGCTTTCTTTAAAACAATAAAAAATCCCCTAAAGGACTATAGGAGTCAACAATTTCCTATTCGTGTTACTATGCCCAAAGCAATTTGTGATGTTTAACCTTGTATTTTTAAGAGAAATCTGCATTTTGTCTCCCTGGAAAATAATGTCACGAGATGGAATAACCACTGAAAAAGATTTTGCGAACTTTGACTCCCTGTGTTACTCTGGCGGGTTCTTCTGACTCCTGCCGTCAGTTGACCCGTCGTTGACTCATTAAAAATAAGGGAAATGACCCATTTACCCCTATATCTTCATCTTCATCATCTAACCCAGAATTCTTCATCCATGGCTTCCCGAATTCTTAAGTTTGGTATAATAATAATAATAATAATAATAATAATAATAATAATAATAATAATAATAATAATAATAATAATAATAATCTTATGTCACGCATCACTTACCGGAAACTCAATGTCCTCCTCCACCACCGTGGTCATCTTGGACAACGGCGACGGCCAAATAAAAGCCGGGTTCGGCGGCGAACACGGGGGATGATGTTGAGCGGCTTGATGATGATTATTATTAAGATCCGGATGAATTACAAAACCCTAGAAAACGAATCGGCGATGGTGGTTAGGGGTTTTGATCGGAATGATTTATGGGTGCGGTGGTTGAATTGTTGAAGCGATTGGTGGTGGGATTTGAGAGATTTGAGGGTTTGAGTGATGAAATCTAGGGTTTTAGGAACAAGTATGTTTGAGGTTCATGATGATTAAGATGAGCTGATGATGAAGATGATGATGATCTGCTGATGATGAAGATGAGTATTGGTGATGATGATGTTACGATGCTACTATTATTATTATTATTATTATTATTATTATTATTATTATTTGAAGGGTTTTGAGATCTGAAGTGATTCATGAAATTGAGTGGATGTATGAATAATTAAAGAAGTAGGTTTGATTGGATCTCGGAGGATAATAAGTAATGAATTGATTGAAGATTATTATTATTATTCATCACTTATGGTAATGGGATTTGATGATGATGAAGATGCAGTGGGATTTGATGATGAAGATGTTCCTGTTGTTGCCATAGGATGATGGATTATTATTATTATTATTATTATTATTTATTAAAAGAAGATTACTAAAATACCCTTAATATGTTGGTATTATTACTAAAATACCAACAGTCAACTGACGGTCAACAGACGGCAGGAGTCAGAAGAACCCGCCGGAGAAACACAGTGGTCCAAAGTTCGCAAATTCTTTTTCAGTGATTAACCCATCGCGACGATATAAACCAGGGAGGCAAAATGCAGATTTCTCTATTTTTAATTATAATTTCTTTTAAATAATAATTACTTCAAGTATTTTAGGATATACGATATCATATGTTATAACATTCACTTAACTATATTGCATGCATTTTCTTACATTGGTAAATTACAAACAGATTACTTTAAATAACGCTCTAGAAATTGAAGTTAACTCGAATTTAACACTTACAAAAAAGATTATTACTATCTAAAGTCTAAACTAGTAAGAAGTAATGGTAACCTCCACCGTTTAAACCAGACGAATTAAATTCAATAGTCTCTATTGGACGTTTAAGATAATTTAGTGAAGAACAACTCATCTTTAAAGTTTAAATGTTGGAAGCAAGATGTGAACGTAAGATTAATTTGTTAATATCCACCTTAACCAACAGTTTAACAAGTCAACACAAAATCTCATTACACCTTTTAGATTATTCTCAAAGGGTCATTTGTGAGAATTGACACATCTTTTCATAATACTATTTTCTTTGCTTGCTTCTTCACTGGCCTAAACTTTCTTGTTCTAGATATAATTAGTTCATGATTAGAAACCAAAGCAGTTATACATAACTATGATTAATCCTGATTACTGAAATATGACATAACAAATACATAGCTAGCATGACAAACATTTTGGTTTTATAAATATATATGGTTTGTGTAGGGGTATGGTACTAAAACCCGGTTCTACGACCCTAAATCTATTATGTTTGGCTTATTTTATTACATGGACTAATACAATGTTATTGGGCTGAGGGGGTTTTGTGGAGGTAACCCTAACTGGGCTAGGCCCATTAGGGTACCATGATGGTGGCCATGAGACTCTCTATATAAGGAGGTCTCCACCTCCTTATTAGAGGTCATGCTCAATAAGAGCCACCACCACTTTTTGTGTCTGTGAACAAGAAATCCTCAGGATATCTTAGCAGTCACCTCCACACCCCCAAAAACCATTGCAGGTCTCAAGCAGAAGAAGAAGAAGATCAAGACGTGGTTCGTTCATCTCGAAAATCCGTGGAAACATCGTCATGGATCAGGTTAGATTCATTTCGTGCTTCGACAGTTTGTAAGGCTATGTGTTATGTAAGGCATAACATATAAGATCGCCATGTAGACGTCACATAGGCATTTGAGCATGTCATACCAAGTTAGATGTGTTGCGATGAAATGTGATTGTAGCGTAAGGTGGAGATATAATTGGTTATACTGTTATTTTATAATTTAGGCGTAAAATGTGATTGGGAGCGCGGACACGCATTTGCTATCAGTCTCACATCTGGCTCACTATATTGCAGTGTTCCGCTCCGTATCTGCTTAGGTGGCAGTGCGACGCCCTCTCACCTTGCCATAAACATTGCCTAACTATAATTAGTAAATATCAAAGGCGTTGAGGGGAAAATACATCCAAGAGTAACTATAACTAAGATTGGTATCTACAATTTGATATCTAGCTATTACAATATGCACAATTTACAAATTATAGAATTTACAATTTGTATATATTTTGTTATATTCTCAATCTCAGGTTATAGAAAATGTACATAACTACATATATATTAGAATTTTGACTTTAATTTACCAACAAAGCGACAACTTGACCAGCGAGCGAGCTTATCTTGGCTTGGGCTCGGTAAGGTTACAAATGAGCCGATTTTAAGAGAGCTTTTAGTGAGATTTGATATACGATCTTTCTGAACAACCTCACTTTAAATTTAAGGTATTAAAATCGTGATTAATTATAATTAAAGAAATTTAAGGTTTTAAGTTTTGATTTAGTTTGTACTTCATAAAGAAAAAAAATATGTATGAAATGTCTCCTCATCCTGTATCAATTACCTGCTGCTTTTTCAGAAAAAGCAAAAGCAATACAGACAATAAAAGTGGCATGAGACCAACTTTTTCATTAACTTGTTTATATTCATTCTTTTGCCAATATTCACTACTATAATACTAAAATAACAAAACATAAATCTACAAAGAATCATGAAAAAAATTGTAAAAACTATAAAAGTTACAAAAATCATCTTCATCTCAGTCTCCCATTTGGTGGTGTGATGAGCATATGAATGATCTAGCAAAGGCGCAAAGCCACCGGGTCCATAGCAAGACCTGGCAGACCAAAATAACAAGCGTAAAATTAGATAAGACGACACACCACTTGTACAATTTAATTTATTAATAAATGAAAAATCAAGATTATATTTTACCTTATTTCCAAGATAACCCATTAACCCTCTGCCAACACAAGACACCTTCATGTTTCTAACATGCTCCCTTAGTTCACTCTTCACCCAAACAGTCAGAAACACACCAACCATCTGTTTACTTGCAATCAAACAACCGGGTCGGGAATGGGGGAGGGGGTGTAACAGCCGCTTCCCCCACTTGTCCCGGGGCGGTTGTTCAGGGTCCTGCGAATTAAAGAGAGCCATTTTTTGTCTTCCGCACCAAGAATATTAGCCGCATTTAAGGGAACTACTTCCTGAAACCAATCCCTTTTCATCAAAATTTATGATTTTGATGCTGAACAGCAACATAAAAACTTATGAAAGAACATGGTACCCGAGTACATATATGTCCGCCTGTGGAGCAGCGTGTAACCAGTCATCAAGATTCATGTTGCTAGAAGGGGATTTCCCTCCCACATTCCATGTAGCTGCAAAAATACTGTATATGTTGTATAAAGTGGAATTGTGTTAAATGTGCGGTGACTTTTAATACAGAATAAAATAAAATATATATAGTGTCGAGATCACGCCTGCTTGCGGTGCGCACATATAATGTATATATGTGTGAACCCTTGGGTGGGCAAAAGTAAAATTGCATTAATTTTGACGTTATTTTACTAATCACGTGAAAATAACGTTAAAAGTGGCGGAAGGTTAATCAGGTATCATGTGGTGGCGTTGATAGCCGAAAGACAAGGGCACATGCACCAATCAGCCGGTGTCCCGATGATTGAGTGTTATGTGTCTTATGTCCAAGGCTTGATTCAAAACTACTATCGAGCCGGGGGTCTCACCGGAAGCAGCCTCTCTATCCCTATGGGATAGAGGTAAGGCTGTCTACATCTTACCCTCCTCAGACCCTACCATAGCATTGCTATTGGTGGGATATACTGAGTACGATGATGATGATGATATATAGTGTCGAGATAAATGGGTCTTTTTGGTAAGTGATAATGATAGAGAAAGAATGAAATTGACAATATAATGAAATGGGTCGATACAATTTTATTTGTGCTGTATGATTAATCTATGAGAATAGAAAGAATAATTATAATTTAGTAGACACAAAAGGACACAAAATTAAAATACACATGATAAAAATAACCCCTACCTCAAAATAAAGAAACCTTGCCAAATGGCAATGACAACGGTGGTGGTAGTGGTGACGGCTGACGACGACAATGTCGGTGATTGTGGTGGTGATGACTATGGCAGTGGAGGTGGAGACATGGGTAACAATGGTGTTGAAGACGTTGGCAGTGGCGGGTAACGATGGAGGTGGTCATGACGGTGTGGCGGTGGTGGTAGTGGCGGCGATGGTGGTTAGGTGATGATGGTCAAGCGACGGTGGTGGTGTCTATATAGTAGGGTGAAAGGAATGGAATGAGAAAATAAAAAAAATAAAACAATGGGTACGAACAGATTGAATGTGATTCCTTATGTAATCACTGATCTCATTTCATAAACCAACTAAACATCTTTTTATTACATTTTCATTTTTCAAACCAAAACACCGTGGTCTTGAAAACTTGGCAACTTTGAAGAAATAACAATGAACCATTTGCGAATGGCCTAACTAGTAACTACGTCTCATAGGTGACAAATTTTCATTTTAACAAAAGCACACCATTGATGTTTGATTTCGACCTTATATGAAAGGTGGTCCAACAATATATATGACTTAAATCATTTTCAATTGGTATGCTCATGTACATCATAATTTATTTAATTCTTCAACACTCAAATTTTCCTGTGCACGAAAATCAAGATTACAGAAACACTTATTTCACTTTACTATACCTAATAATATGTCCAATAAAAAAACCAATTATTATTATTTTATTTCATTTTAATAATATGTCCATTAAAAAAATCCAATTATTATTGTTATTTTATTATTTTGCAAACTAACATATCGTACCAAGAATCAAGATTAATGTCATGTTACACGCACTCTTCATACACACGCACACATGTCATGTGCAACTATGTAACTAAAGTATACATATCCAAGCTCTACGCTCGTATATGCTCATTCGAATATATCACCAACAGCTAGCATATGTTCATTGTTGTGGCTCATATGCCTCCTTGGGGTACATATTCATCTTTCAACACACCTATGTTCTTTACATTCAAGATATGTCTTCAACCTTACACTCAAGCGATGTTTTAAGCCTACTCTCTGCTTCTCTGAAAACTTTCTTGACAAGTCAGTGTTACTTCTTGTAAATAAATTACAGTTTCATTTTTACAAAATACATTAACAAGTCATTGATACTTAATACAACAATTTTCACACAATGGCATAATATTTAAGCAGTTACATAATTACATGGCAAACTATTTTGAGACTGTTTATTATACAAGTAATTCATAAAAAACACAATATAGAATAAATAATTGATATATAGTAAACAATAAATTTATCAAACACTGTTAATACACAATTGTTGTACAATAGTATTTAAAACAATTTTAAAATAAATAATAAACTTTATTTTCTGAATGGTTTTCAGTTTTTAATACAAATTAAATAAACCAAAAAGCAAGATAAAAGAACTTTTATTAATGAACTTTCATAGAAAATTTAGAAATAATGAATGTTTTATTTCGTAGCAGTATACTTTATTATTTAAATTCATCATAATAGAACTTAAACCGTAAATCATACCAGTTTGCCATTGATTTAATTAGGTCTTCAAAAATCTGACCGTGTGAAGTGATAACAATAAAAGTCAAATATTTGTATATGACGTCGATATATATAGTGTTTACAGTACTAATAAGTACTAACTGATAGGTGAGATACAAAACTATAATATGTTTATTTTTATATATAGCAAAAAAATTTGATAGAACATATACAAAAGTAATAAAGTTCAAACTTTAAATTCAAATTCACTAAAAGGCATATATCTTGAATATATTTTTTCTATAAAACTACGAGATAATTATAAATTACAAATATTTGTTAAAAAACATGACGTAAATATTACATTAATAATTTTTGAAGCATAAATTTTGTGAATGGTAAATATTATTGTATTATTATAAATTTATTTAAAAAAAAGTGTGAGGTTTTAATGTGGGAGACGGGGAGTGATAAATCATATAATTTGTATTTTTTTTATTAAAGAGTATAGATAGATTACATGGCACGTCTATTTACTTCCTTAAGCTAGTTGTTGTGAAAAGACTTAAAATCTCAAGTTACAGCGACACGTCACATCAAAGCGCCGACCCTTTAACAATGTTGCGACATTCGTCATTTTTGAAAATCCAAAAACCCGAAGAATTTTAAATTCCGATACCTTTCCGATCTTTATTTATTAATAAATGGTGAATTATTTATTTGTATTTATGTTCATGACGTTGTTCATGTTTTTTTATGTTATTTTGTTATTTATGATGTTACATATTATCCTAAATATTATATCAATTTTTTTTTTCATAAATTGAGTCAAAGACATTTAATTGGTCATAAAAGACATTCAACTAGTCAAAATCATGTTTCAAGCCTTACGACTAGCCTCTTGTGTCACCCCGACTTAGGGCCTAGGCGTGTGACCTATAGTTGTTACCTATTTTGTAAATATATCAGAGGTGCGGTTTGATTTAGCGGAAGTCTTTTAAAATACAATATTCATTTATAAAATGTTGGATTAAAATATCCATTTAATGTTTGTTGGTGCATGATGTCAGTAGTTCAGTATCTAGTGTCTGTAATCGTGTTAGTTTGATTTGTGTTGATGTTTTAATTAACTTGTCTCAAAAGTTCGCCTAATAGAAGCGAACTTGTGGACAAGCGAAGTTATCAACAACTTCGCCTAGCCTGTTAGGCGAAGTTGTCGATAACTATATATTCTTGTTTACGGCTTATTTTGTATTTAACGATTCAGTACGTGTAATTGGTGATTGTGAGATCACGTGTTATTAGTTGCAATACAACGTGTTGTCTGCGTATTGTAACGTGTGTTTGCTTGTGTTTAACGTATATCGCTTCTACGCTCGTATCGTCTTACGTAGGGATTCCGCACCTACGTAGAACGAGATATTTTCGTGTAGATCCGGCTGGGAACCTACAATTGGTATCAGAGCGTTTGCTCGTGATTGTGTGGTTCGGGATTATCACACGGGTGTTGAAATCGTTCCGTTCGACTATTCGCGGGACGAGTTTACGTTAAAATACCGGGTTTTTGTGTTCTACTCACCTCCCTCCATAAAAAACAACCCATTACACCTTCGAATACCTCGTAATACGCCAAAATCAAACCTGCAAAAACGTTGTGTTCATCAGGTGAAGTTGCCGCCACTGTTTGTAGGGTTTAGGCGAAGTATAAGATTAAGCAAAGTTATCATTAACTTCGCCTACCTCACAAGTTCGATTATCTTAAGCGAAGTTGTCATCAGGCGAAGTTGTGAAGAAAGCGAAGTTAAGGTCAGCGAAGTTGAGTATTCAAGCGAAGTTACTCTTAAGAGAAGTTAAGAATAACTTCGCCTACTGTACTGTTCAGAATAATAAATTATTTTTAGTTTCTTTGAGTGTTCATTCGTATTTTTCCCAAAGATGACTTCTATAAATATTACGGAACTGGTGAAAATGGAGGTGGAAGCAGGTTCAGCTACTAAGGCTCCGAAAATGCTTAAGGGTACCGATTTCGTTGCTTGGAAAGATCGGTTTGAACAATATGTTAAATATCAAGATGCTAAGATGTGGGTGTGCATTCAAGATGGATACATTCCACCAACAGCTTTGTTTGAGGGTCGTGAACAAATAAAGAAGTACAATAAGATGGAAGAGGAAGAAAAAAAGATGTATGAGGCTGAAAGCAAAGCTCATGCTGCGATAACAATGGCTCTTCCACAAGAGATTCTTCACACCTTCAGGAAATATAAAACCGCTAGAGAGCTATGGGAAGCGCTTGAAAATCGATATGAAGGTAATGTGGGGATACGTGCATCCAAGATTAAGCTACTCAAAACCCAATTCTCGGTGTTCAAGTATCTGAAGAATGAGTCACTTGATGATATCATCACAAGGTATTACCACTTGATGACCGAACTCAGAAACTATTCAATTGACTATAAAGAAGAAGATATCGTAGAAAAACTTCTTGATGCTCTCCCACCGAAATGGGAAATGTACACTGTCTTGATGAGAGAGGACAAAGAGTTTGCGAACATCGACTTGGAAACAGCAGTCAATAAACTACGAACTTTTGAACTTAACATGGTTCAAAAAGAGACACCAACTGATCAGGTTCAGGACCCGGGAATGTATGGTGCGAAAGTTACTTCGAGTTCAAGTTCAAAGTCAGAATCAAATGCTTACTACTCAAAGGGAGACTCAAGCTCTAACTCAACTCATGATGGTCATGTAACTCTCAACATGGATGGTGATGTATGCTTCGTAGCTGGTGGAACAAATTCTTCTAAACCTCAAGCAACAACTGGTAGTTTTTCTTCAAGTGTTCTGAACAACAACTACTCTCAGATGCCCATGAGCGTTAAATCTGCTGAACAGCAGTTTGCTCTCTATGCATCTTTCATTGCTTCTTACGAAAATTACATCAAAGGTAAAATTGTTGACCCTGCAACTTTAGACGAAGACTATGATCAGATCGATGCTGATGATCTAGAAGAGATGGATCTGCAGTGGCAGATGGCGATGATAGTAAGAAGAGTTAAAAGGTTTATGAAGAAAACTGGTAGAAAGTTCGTTGGTGAAAGACCAGGTTTTGATAAGTCAAAGGTCCGATGTTATAACTGTCAACAGAATGGCCACTTTGCTAAAGAATGCACAAATAAAAGAGTAGAACGTAGTCAGAACAGGCCAGCACAACCGAATGGGGGAAGTAATGAGAATAGGGCGATGGTATCCAGACAGAACGGAGGATACAATTCGAATCTGGAGGTTGAGGAAGTGTTCGAACAGGCCAACTTAGTTAACATCGAAACTGAAGGAAACGATAGAGAGACAAGAGAAGATCAAGCTTATATGGCAGAGGTGAATGATCAGCTCTCTGAGGTAAGTTCTGAACTCCCTTGTATGCAATGTGAAAATCTGTCTGAACAATTGAAAACATTAACTGATCAGTTTGTTAGTTTGGACTCTCAATTTAAAACGTTAAAAGAAGATCATCATTACACTAAAACTAGAGAAAATAGTTATTCAGTAAAGATTAAGGCTAGTGAAAAAGATATCAGAAGTCTTAAAGCAAGTCTTGCTGAAAAATACAAGTAATTGATCTTAGCTATGAAGTGTTAGAAGAGAAAACCAAACTAATTGCTGAAAGGGATAAACAGATAGCTGATTACCAGGTGAAAGTGGTGGAACTAAACAGAAAGCTTGAGCAGTTTAGAAATTCCTCTACAATACTTGATCACCTCGTAAGTGATCAACGTTCCCCAGTTAAAAGGGGAGGAATTGGATATTCTGAAGTTCCACCACCTTATAATCATAATTATACATATGATCCTAGCACTCAGAAATCTGTTGATGTTGAGATTAGTCAGACAGTTCCTGTCAAAGTTTCAATTAAAAAACCAGAGTTGAGTAAAAAGGAAACGAGTAAGCCTGTTTCGAATGTTAAGATATCTGTTCCAAGTTCTGTCTCATCAGATTCGGACAAGACATCCGAATCTAGTGAGACAAAAGAAGAGGTAGCGTTACTAAGACGTGGGGAGGAATATAAACCTACTGAAAAGAATTCCCCTCTAAACCCGTATGTCCCTCCATATGTTAGACAAACGGGTAGTAATGCAACCTCAACATCTGAAACAACTGTTGAGACGAAAGTTGAACACATGAGTTGTTTCAGATGCAATCAAATAGGACACCTGATTGCTGATTGTCCTCTAAATCAGAGATTAAGAGGTATGAGGCCTCCAAAATCTGAGAATAAACCGAACAATGATTATTATAATGGTAAAAATGCAAACTCACCAATGTTCAGACATTGGACTAAACCAAGATTTCAAAGATGTCAATATCAGTTTTTCAATGCTAACAATCAAACCACTGGTTATAACTCATTTAATTCACGAAGGTTTGGTTGGCCTCATAGTCAATCTACAAGAAGGTATCTTTTTAGGACTTACAAAAATCATTCTCATACTAACTTTGGACAGCCAAAGTACGGGATGCCTTTTAACAGATTTAATCGACCCAAGACCAATAGGTCTTGGGTCCCCAGATTTTAATCCTTTGCTTTAATTGTGCAGGAACAGTTGAACAGGGCTGCAAACAATCTATGGGTTGTGGATAGCGGCTGTTCCCGACACATGACTGGTAACAAGAATTTGTTACACGAATGGAAACCTGTTCAGGGAGGCAGAGTAAGTTTTGCTGGAGAGAGTGGTGGTAGAATTACTGGGATTGGGACGGTGACTAATGGTAAAATGAAGTTAGAAAAGGTTAATTTCGTTGAAGAGCTGAAGCATAATTTGCTGAGTGTGTCTCAGATCTGTGACAAAGATTACACTGTGCACTTTACCAAAAATGAAGCAATTGTACTGTATCCTGGTTTCAAGATACCAGAAGCATGGATAGTGATGAAGGCTCCAAGGGAAAAGAATACATATGTAATGGACATGAGGTCGACTGAGATGTCAACAGAAGAATCATGTCTTCTGTCAAAAGCAACTTAATCGGAGTCCGAGTTATGGCATCGAAGAATGGGGCATATACATCTTCGAAAAATGAACTACATTGTCAAGAATGGGCTGGTGCTTGGTGTTCCCTTAAAAAATTTCAACTTTGAAGACCAATGCTTATCGTGCAAAAAGGGAAAGCAACACAAGAAATCTCATCACACCAAGAAGATCAATTCAATAGTCAGTACCCTACACCTACTTCACATGGATCTCTTCGGTCCCATAAATGTAAAAAGCCTAGGTGGAACATCATACTGCTTGGTGATAACTGATGATTTCTCTCGATACTCTTGGGTATATTTCCTGAAGACAAAAGATGAAACGGTTCAGTTGGTAATTAACTTGATTACCAAGGTTGAGAATATCGTGGGGAGAAAAGTTAAATACATCAGGAGTGACAATGGGACAGAGTTCAAAAACTACCAGATGGAGATGTTTTGCTTACAGAAAGGGATAGACCACCAGTACAGCGCCCCGTATACTCCGCAACAAAATGGGGTGGCTGAGAGGAAGAACAGGACGCTAATTGAAGGAGCCAGAACCATGCTGGCCGATGCTAAACTTCCTGTGGTGTTCTGGGCTGAAGCTGTTGCAACAGCCTGTTATATCCTTAATCAAGTTTTAACTGTTAAAAGATTGAATAAAACATGTTATGAACTTATGCATGGTAGAAAGCCTAACTTGAATGGTCTCGAACCATTCGGGTCTCCGTGTTGGATATTAAAGACGAACTCAAAATTTGGTGAGAAAGCCGATGAAGGTATTTTAGTTGGATATGTAGTTGGGACACCCAACAGACGAGTCTTTAATCTATCGACCAGCAAGGTTGAGGTGGTGTGTAACACTGACATCACAAGTTACAAACCACCAAAACCAAGCACGGGACCCGCTGAGGCTTTCGACTATGATAAGCTTTTTAAATCTTTTAATATGCCTTCCTTGGAGTGTGCAGAAGTTGATGAGAGAATTGCTACGCAGATTCTTTATGATGAGGAAGAAAATTTTGTGCAACGACCGCAGTATGACGAAGATCAACCTTCCTCGTCAAGTGCTGTTGATACCCCTGCTGCCTCTACAGAAGACGAATTCTTCAATCCTTTTCACTCTCAACAACAATCGCCCATTGATGAACTATCTTCGAACCTGGAAGACAATCTGCAAGTCAGTTCGGTTCCGACTACTGGAGTTCATAAATATCACCCTTTGGAGAACGTGATAGGTGATCTGTCTGATGGTGTACAAACAAGACGAAGCTTGAATGAGGACACCTGTGTTTACGCAAGCATCAAAGAAACAGGTATCATTAACGAGTGCTTGTACACCTGCTTCATTAGCCAGATTGAACCAAAGAACTATCAAATGGCTCTAAAGGACAGCTCGTGGGTCGAAGCCATGCAAGAAGAGTTAGCCCAGTTCGAGAAGATGGAGGTTTGGAAATTGGTTGCAAAACCGAAGAATGTGCATGCGATTGGCACAAAATGGGTTTTCAAATGCAAGAGAGATGAAAAAGGTATAATCATCAGGAACAAGGCGAGGCTGGTTGTAAAAGGTTTTAATCAGCAAGAAGTGATCGACTACAATGAAGTGTTTGCTCCTGTGGCAAGATTGGAAGCGATTCGACTGTTTTTGGCATTTGCTGCTCACAATGAGATGAAGGTGTTCCAGTTAGATGTGAAAAGTGCGTTTCTTAACGGTATAGTCGATGAAGTTGTGTACGTTGAGCAGCCTCCAGGTTTTCCTGACCCAGACTTTTCTGAACACGTGTACAAGCTAAGTAAAGCGTTATATGGACTACATCAGGCCCCTCGTGCCTGGTATGCAACCTTATCTGATTACTTGCTTGAGAATGGGTTTGAAAGAGGAAAGATCGACTGCACACTGTTTGTCAAGAGAAAAAGGGGAGATTTTCTTCTGGTTCAAGTCTACGTGGACGACATCATCTTTGCTGCATCAAAAGTCGCCATGTGTCAGGAATTTGAAGCCGTCATGAAAAAGAGGTTTGAAATGAGTGCAATGGGTGAATTAACTTTCTTTTTAGGATTGCAGGTCGATCAGAAGAAAGATGGGATGTTCATTCATTAGACTAAATATGTCCAAGACGTTCTCAAACGCTTCAAGATGGAGGACAACACTCCATTTGATACTCCACTTTGCGTCAACCAC
Organism: Bidens hawaiensis; assembly: GCF_021521415.1. Taxonomy (NCBI): domain Eukaryota; kingdom Viridiplantae; phylum Streptophyta; class Magnoliopsida; order Asterales; family Asteraceae; genus Bidens; species Bidens hawaiensis. The sequence goes on along the minus strand of NW_027498325.1, from coordinate 47,643 downwards.
AAACTGGGTGCTGACTCAGACAGTGATGCAGACGTGGACCCCACCCAATATCGGGCAATCATAGGTTCTTTAATGTATTTAACTGCATCTAGACCTGATATTATGTTTGCAGTTTGTCTTTGTGCTCGGTTTCAGGCAAACCCAAAGGAATCTCATATGAAGGGTGTGAAGAGGATATTGCGGTATCTCAAAGGCAAGCCTTGTGACAACCGCCAAAAATTAGACTAATCTGGTAATTATCTTAACCGTAATCGTGTATTAATTAGTAAAATAAATACATAGGAATAATATTTTTAGTCAAAGTTTTTGACTTTAGTTGAATTTTAAAATATGGAACCCAAAAAAGTTCAATTTTGTCGTGTAGCTGACACTGTACAGATTGACACCGGGTAATATCTCAAAACGGATAAATTCATAAACGTGTCAAGATGACCTCGAAAAATAAAATTTTATGTTAGGATATTAGAGATAGTGTATAAACTTAATTTTAGAAGGTTCGAATCGCAAAAATTAGAAAATAAGTAACCGAAAGCCAGTAGAGGACACCGTAAGAGCCCGGCATTAAGTTTATCAGAAAATTTTATTTTTAGGCAGACATTGACTGTAATCTAATTTCGCTCAAAGTCTGATAAAAATTATTAGAAACGGAAGTCGTTTGGCTAGATAAATTACGAGATACGTTAAACTTTAACACCTAGGTATTATCACATGTCATTATTCAAAACCACCTCTCCCTCTCCCTCTCCCATCTCTCTCGGCCGCCACTTACACACAACCCAACCCACCTCCCAAACCCACCAATGAAAAGCTTACATATAGGTATGCAATGATTGATAGATTACTTGGAAGCTACACACTTGGACACATGCACACCCTATACCATCCAACTCACAACTCTATACCTCTCTTTCTCCCTTCATATAACCGGCCACCCCACCACCACCTTACCATCTCATATTTTCAAATTTTTATACACACAACACTTGATTAGGAGATCTTTGGTGGAAGGTTAAGCTAATAACAAGAAGTAGGAAGCCAAAGGAAGGATTATAGCCAACACAAGGTCACATTATCACCTCCTTAGACACCAAATCCGAAACCCAAGGTAACCCACTTCAAGATTTGTGTATATTAGTTGCTATTTGATGTTTAAAGCTTGATTTTAGTATGCTTGGTAGTGTACATGTAGGTATAATATGGATATATACATGCATATGTGTGAACCGTGAGTTTACATAGGAATGTATAAGATGGGTTTTGTTGATTATAGGACTTGTTATGGTTGCATTTTAGCTTGTATAGATTGTCCATATTGATGTTACTTGAGTTTGTTTAACAAATGGGTTTAGGTATTATTTTAATATCGGAAGTAAATGTGTAAATAGCCAAAAGATCAAAGATGGATAATGAGTAAAAATACCCATGTTAGGCCGTGAGTTTTGATTTTGGTATTGGATTGAAGTTGTAAGCTTGTTAAATGGTAAAATGGTTAAAGAAAGAATGATAATTTTGAAAACCCACATACTTGATTACTTGAAAAAGTTGTAAGTAATAATAATAATGGTTTTGAAAGGATCTTGGAAAAGGGTTGACAAAAGTGTAGGGATTTGACTTTATTGGAAAGTTACTTACACATGCAAGTAATACAAAAATTTGATTTTGATTATAAAGCTCATACTTGTCTTATATGGATTGAAAATGACAAACTAAGTGACTGAATGGGACATATGGAAAGGAAACTTTGTTGTTAAAGAAATCAAGAATGTGTTTGTTAAAGGATAACAATGGGATGAAATAAGATGTTAATATGGGTTAATAAGATCTGGAAATTTTGGTACATAAACACCTTGTGGAGATTGTAGAAATAACATGTATATTGTATAGTTGAAAACTTAAGCTAAGGCTTGAGCATGTGTAGTTAAAAATTTGTTTTGTGTGCATACTTGGTGCTAGATGATCAAACATGGATGTGATGATATATTACTTGTTATTATATGTATATTTGCTGTACCAAATGGTTTGGTTTTGACATTGTGACTTAAATAGCTTGTCGGTGACTTTAACGGTCGGAAAGTTCGACTTTTAAGGTGAACCGACATGATTTTTGGAACTGAATTAAAACAGCTCCCAAAGTCATAATATTCTTTTATTTAACATAAGTTAAAGTATAAGAAAAGTCAAGAATAGCAAAACTTAAACCAACACGGTTTGTGTCGCGAAAACCGACACGAAAACGTTAAAAATTGACATTTTTAAGAAATTGGCAACAAAATAAGAACCAAAACATTTTTATTGAAAAACCAATAAAACTTGACTAAAAACTATATAAAAAGTGTTCTAGATAATTTAAAACTAAAAGTTTCATAAAAATGACAACCGGTTCGTTTTTAAGCTCAAAATCAACGAAACCGGCAAAACCGACAAAACCGATTATAATAGAGTCAAAATTTTAAATAAAATAATAACTTGAATTTTTCCAAAACACTCCAGCAACTAAAGGTAATAATTTCTATAAATTTTAATAATTAAATTAAATTATTTAATAAAACAATTATTAGTTGATTATTACTTGTTTATATTTTTAAGTATAGCATTATAAGATTATAAGTAGTAAACTTTATGTGTTATATGCTTGTGTGGATTTTTAGAATAAGAATATATATATTTTAGTCAAACCTAAAATTAACGAACGTGTACTAATATAGGAACGAGCATTTATTCGAACACTGAAATCAAATGTGAGTTCTTCCTCCGAAAAGCATATTGTATATCTATATTCGTATTTATATATATATGTTTTGAAAACACATTATACTACAAATTGTCGTTATTGTGGGATGAATCAAGTTGGTTAAATAACTGTTAACCGAATTGAGGGCACAGAAATGTTGGTAGATCTATCGGGGTGACGCCCCCCACTTCCATTAGCGTTGGGTTAAAAGTGGGAATATTTTGAGTATGGTACGTTTCGAGTTATCAAATTGGTAGTCATACACGCGTTGTATTCTTAGCTAGTTTACAACTAACGCTTTTTGTGCTTAAAGGTAAAATGAGGGTTTCGTTATTGTGTTATACCGTGTTATGATCGGTTTTATTGGGAGTATAATGGCCGTACACCATTATATTCATGTGTTGTTTATATATAAATTGTTTATATTTATATAATAAGTTTTTCTTCTCAGGAATAACTCACCAACATTCGTGTTGACCCAAATATTATTTAAATATGCTTTGCAGGAAAGTGAAGGTTTCGAGGTGGCATGGAAACGAGAGCGTGGGGTGTTTGAACAAAAGTGATGTGTTGTAAACCGTGCATTAGCACGTGTAGTAAACTCTGATTTTGTAAAATATTTCTTATAATAAAAGATGATGCTTTTATTATTAAATGGTTATTATTGTTGACTATCGGCATCTGTCATAACCCGAATGAATTAAAGTTAAGACTTCCGCTGTGTTAAGTTAAGGTTTTCGGGGTGTGACAAGCCTAAGCTGGGGTTGTGGTACACGAAAGGGGGAGACTTGGAGTTGGTTGCTTACACGGGTTCTGACTATGGAGGTTGCAATCAGAATCGGAAGTCAACAACAGGTGGATGCCAGTTTCTTGGAGGCAGATTAGTGTCATGGCAGTGCAAGAAGCAGACCTCAGTCGCCATCTCTACCTGTGAAGCAGAATACATGGCAGCATCGAACTGCTGCTCCCAGGTTCTTTGGATACAACAGCAATTGCGCGATACGGTCTGAATTTCACTCATACTCCTATCTGTATAGATAACACTGCTGCTATCTCAGTAACTAACAATCCCGTAAAGCATAGCAAAACTAAACACATTGACATTCGTCATCATTTATACGGGATTGTGCTGAGAAGAAATTAGTAGTGATCGAAAAGGTTGATTCGTTAGATAATTTCGCTGATTTGTTCACCAAAGCATTTGACAGAACTCGTTTTCTAAACCTTGTTGAGCTAAATGGGATGATCAATCCCGAGTAACCGTATTTTTAGTTTTTACTTAAAAAAAACGTCACTATCGCTTAGAATTATGTCGGTTGCTTCAGTTTGAAGGACATATCTTTGGATATGTTTGGTCCTCACTTCTACCAGTAGATTATGAGGATAGCCATTAACCAGATGACTGAAAGTGACCGGGGCGGTTTCCGATGTGTTTTATTCCTTCGCTGAAAATTAGTCATTCATACTTTGTTAAAAGGACGCATATTCGTATGTGGTCGGTCCAGCTGACCCATTGGATCTTCAGGATAGCCGTTTACCTGATGACTTTGACTTGAACGGGGCGATAGAACTTCAAATATTTTTGAGGGAGATGAAATAATTTTTCAAGTCTACTACTTCGTAAGAAGTGTCTTTACAATGTTTATATGAAAATTGATCCAACCTTGGAAAGTGATACACAAACTATTTTTGTGTGCTTAACTAGTGAAGTTATTAGGCCTAAAAGACTCTAGAACAGTCATTGTATGTTATGGTAGTTTTTTATGGTGCGTAAAAGTAGAAGTGATACTAACTAAATTCTCTCGATTTAAAGGGACAACTCATCAAGAGTTGTATATGTCTCCATATATATCTTTCCGAATGATAGGCAGAAAAGTGATTACCCAGTCATACACGAGCCCGTGAGTGTTCTGATTCGCGAGAAGATAGTGTGTCAAGAAACTGCAGTGATTCAGATTCGGGACTTGCAGTAGTCTACAGCTTAAGACTATGTAAGTATTTAAAAAAAAAAATTGTTATTAAGCCTTCTGAAGTCCATGATGTTATACTTATCACTCAAGAGGCAAGACCGAGAACGAGACGAAGACACTAAATGATCAAGATGTATTTACAGCTTAATCAGACACTACGGGTCGAGGTCAACTCGGGGTGACTTGGGGAAAGCCAAATAAGCTTTGAGAGTAGATAGGAGGCATCACAATCTCTGATGTGGTGTCCATTTATATTTTTAGCTAAATTGAACCAAAATCGTATCACTGAAGCGATGAAAACCATACTAAGTTGTTTACCCGCTTACAACCTTTTTCTTTATGTCATAATACAGCTGAACATGGATCTATGTGACAGTCACTTAATTAGTATGATTCCTGTTCGGATCTTTTCTAAAAACATGCTAGTCCCCGACAAGACTGAAATTTGATCCCGTGTTCTTTATTTCTAGATTTTATTTTACTTATGTCGTTTTATGGTTTTATACCTGGTTACTTGGTAGTTGATCGTAACATTTTACTCTTTAAAGGAAGTTTTAAAAGTTAATGGCATAACGTTCTAATTATAAGGGCCTGTTGCGTAAATTTCATAACACGCGAAGTTATGTTAGTAGGCGAACTTATTAAACAGGCGAAGTTAAGGGGTAAGCGAAGTTAACCCTAACTTCGCCTGTATAACTTTGACCTTATATAAAGGAATTTTCTAGTCAAACACTTCATACTTTTTCAAAAGCCCAGCGAACTTATCACCTGTTAACCCTCGGCGAAGTTGTCTTGTGAATCAAACCTTAATATTAATCAATTTCAATCCGTGTTTAGGTGTGTAGTGTTGTCCTAACTTATAATCTATGTCAATGGCGTTAATCAAAGGTTGTTTTGATCCGATTTCTGTCCCCGTTCATTCAAACCCTCAGCACCCGCTTTTCAAACTTATTGTCATGTGGTCGTAATCATCTTGATCGTCTAGATCTCCATAAAATCATGTGTTTAAGAGTCCACAATCATCAAATTATCAAAATTCATCTCGTCTGGCCTTCTATAACTTTGCCGTTTCAGTTCAGGCGAAGTTATTGTTTAAGCGAAGTTATTCTTAACTTCGCCTAAGGATTAACTTCGCCTGTTACTTTAAAACTTTAATTAATCAAGGGCGAAGTTATGATTGGGCGAAGTTATCCTTAACTTCGCCTAAGGCTTAACTTCGCCTGATGCCTTTAATTTTATTTAAATGTTAACCTGTTATCAAACGAAGTTATTGTATAGGCGAAGTTGTGCTCAACTTCGCCCTATGTCTAACTTCGCTTGCACACTAATGTTTATCTTAACTTCGCTCATGGTAATAAACGAAGTTACGATCTGCCTCGACGTTTCTCTAACTTAGACCGTTTGGGTTGCAGATATGGCAGCTGTTGCAGGAGCCGGTGGTGCCGGTGGTGACGAAGGTGGAGACAACAACCGTAAGTTTTTCCCGGGGCATAACATTTACATCACGTTGGACCTGGATGCGAGCGGTGTAGATGATTATCGCGAGATCATCTCTTTTCTCATCCGCTTGCGTATCTTCCACGCTATTACTACAACTCTGCCCATCTCTTTACCAAACATAGAAGATTTCTGGCAGACTGTTGAGTATGATTGCAGGGTTGAGCCACCAGTTATGCGTGAAACGGTTAACAATCAGGAATTGCAGTTCTCTTCTGAGCAGATAAGGGTTGCTTTGCAGTTTAGGGATGAAACGAGAGATGACCCTACAGACTTCGTGGCTCCATTCAGAGATGGTACTTTTCTAAGAATGGGCTATTCTGGTCCATTGGGGGATACTCAGAGACGCAAGGGGTTTCTGTTAGATCAATGGCGCTTTCTCATGCACGTGATGATCGTGTGCATGTCGGGCAGAAAGGCTGGTACGGATGGAATGGGTGTGACGATGCAGTCGGCGATGACAGCACTGACTTACAATAAGCGTTATAGCTTTAGTCAGATGGTGTTCTACGAAATAGACCATCAAAGACGAGCTGTGGCGCGTGAGAGATTCTTGATGTATCCAAGATTCCTTCAAATGATCTTGAATCACGTGGCTCCCACGTTACCTCAGCGCCGTCCGATTAGATATGTGGAGAGTGTTAGCAAGAGGATCTTCGCCCAATGTAGATCGTCAAGTGCCAGAAGTAAACCAGAGCTCCGTCCTAGACATACTCCATTATTTCGGTACTTGATCAACCCGGAGTATGTTGCAGCTCGTGGGGACGAGTTTCGGGATCCGGCACCGCAACAGGCTGGAGCACCTCAACCACCACCTGTGGTACAACAATCTCTTCTTGCTGCTCCTATTGTGGCACCGAAGGAACACGTCGATCTAGAAGCTGCTTTTGGCGGCCAAGGATTTTTCGATATGGAACGTGTTGATCCAGAGGAAGAAGTACAGGTCTCGGCTGCACAGGTTTCAAGTGTGGATGTGTCGCTGGCAGCTACGACTGTGGCTGATTCTGAAAGAACTAATTCTAATTCCTCAAACGATGATGTGGCTGAAGCAAGACAGATATTGATTACTCAAGAAAGAATTCATGGGAAGAGAAAGAGAGACACAGATGATAGTGAATCAGATTTTGAGGAGGATTTGCATCGGTTGGTTCGCCGGGCGAGAAGGGCGAGAACGGGTGAAGGATCGGGAGCTGGTGAGAGCTCGAGGGAGGTTCGTTTTTCGCCACCCGCACTGTCTGGTATGACTATGGTCCCTACATCATTGGCAGTTACAGGGCCGATCACCTCGGGTGTTCCCGTGTTGACTACCTCATCCTCCTTTGGCATACCACCCACTACATTTCAACTCCCAGCTCCAGAGATTGTGTCCTTGCCCCCTCCAACCCTTACTCCATCGGAGGTCGTTGCAAGGTTTGTTGAGTCGACGGTTGTTGCCACTGCAGGGTTGTCTGTTACGTACCACCTGCGGTTACGTTTCCACCTGTTTCCGATGTGCCGGTTACCTTGGGAATCCCTCCTCCGTACGCTCAAGACATTTCACATATGAGGTTTGATTTCGACGCAACCCTATCCGACTCGGAAAGAATAGCAGCTCTTGAAAGGGTCGTGGCAGAACGGTCAAGAGTAAATCTGATCCAGACTCACGCTATTCAGCGCCTCGTTGCAGAGAATCAAATTCAGTCGTCCCTCCTGATTGAGCATGGTAAAATTTTTGATGCCTTGAAACAGTTCTTGGCATCTCAGGGGGAGACGAGCTGTAAGGGTGACTAGCTGAGGACGAAGAAGAGAAATGATCGAGACGATGATCCCAATGCATCGAAAGATGCAGGTGGAGAGTTGCCAAGAACTGAACAAGCTCTTGGGACTTCCACAACACAGGGGGAGTCAACTGGTGCAACTGGCGGATCGGGGGGTGATGACGTGGTGGTAGTGGATGTTGAGGAGGTGTTGAATGATGATGTTACAGGTGATGACGACGTGTTACCGTTTGAGGAGATTGAGAAGATTGGGGCTGATATTGTGATTGACAGTGAGGTTGAAGAAGGAGAGATTGTGGAGGATAACATTGAGCATGAAATTCCCGAAGTTGAAAAGTCAGATTTGGGTCGAGATACGGAATGTAATGAGACTGAATGGGAAGAGCAGCCGAGATGAAAAGAAGGCTACGCTCAGTGGTTCGTAAAGACTAAGAAACCGGCGGTTCCTACTATGTTCAAGAAAAGTTATAACATCAAAGGATATGCTGAATCGAAAAAGGGGATTATTTGCTGGTTATATGATGAGCTGTTGAGGGTCTTTGTGATTAAACGCTATGATGGAGTTCAGTATTTCAAGAGATTGTTGAGGTCGTTGAATACTTTGCCTGAGTGTGAGGTGAGGGACTTAGCCAAGTTGGGGTTGATAAACAGGAGTGATGATAACATGGCTAGGATTATTGGGAAGATAGTCTGGAAAGAAAGCATAAAGGAGAAAAAGTTCGAGCTGTTGAAACCACAGAAAGGAAAGCTAGTTGAAGATAAAGACAGAGGCATGAGAGCTGATAGCAAGCCTTGGATGATAATGAAGTATAAGCCGATCCGGTGTCTAAAAGAAGTGCCGATGAAACAAATGCCCAAGGATGTGCTAAAGGATCTGAAATGGTGGTACGTTGATAGTGAAACGGCTGAGGCAGTGATGGAGGATGAAGATGAACAAGAATTGATGAGAGTGTATGATCCTATGCACTTAGTGAATTTGTCTCAAGCAGACTTGCAGGTGCTGAACGAGAAAAAGATATTTTACATTCCTGCTTGGAAGGAAGAAGCCAAGAAATACCAAAGAGTAGTTTCAGTTTGTGTATGAGAAGGCGTTCATGCTTGAAGACGGGAGATACGAGAGTTTTGGGATTACGAGACACGTGAATGAAGACAGAGATATGAAGCTACTGCCAAGGGGGAATCTGTTGGTGCATGATGTCAGTAGTTCAGTATCTAGTGTCTGTAATCGTGTTAGTTTGATTTGTGTTGATGTTTTAATTAACTTGTCTCACAAGTTCGCCTAATAGAAGCGAACTTGTGGACAAGCGAAGTTATCAACAACTTCGCCTAGCCTGTTAGGCGAAGTTGTCGATAACTATATATTCTTGTTTACGGCTTATTTTGTATTTAACGATTCAGTACGTGTAATTGGTGATTGTGAGATCACGTGTTATTAGTTGCAATACAACGTGTTGTCCGCGTATTGTAACGTGTGTTTGCTTGTGTTTAACGTATATCGCTTCTACGCTCGTATCGTCTTACGTAGGGATTCCGCACCTACGTAGAACGAGATATTTCCGTGTAGATCCGGCTGGGAACCTACAATGTTAACAAAGTATGTTTGAGAAAACAAGTTCTTTTCAGCGGAAGTCTTTAAATATTATTATAATGAAAATTCGGGTTTAAATACCCATTTGATATTTTCAAATACATTTCTTTTAGAAAACATAACTCTTTACAATATTTTGAAATAAAATATCTGAGCAACCAGATAGCATCTAATGACTATAACTCCAATCTTCTATTCCTTCTTGCTTGTCTGTTCTAACATTTCTTATTTTACTGTAAAATGGGTTGGAAAATACGTCAGCACACAGCTAGTGAATGACGCTGACTCAAAAAAATCTTTTCAATGCCTTTATGAAACCAACAATAATTCCTTTGTGACTACTCATCAGGTACCCAACTACATTGGGATCAAATTACCCTAAGTATCTTGTACAATTAATTATATACACAATATCATTTCAATGAACAGTCCCGTAGACTTTCAAAGGCATGTTGATGATATGCATGGCCTCGGGAAAATGCCGAGTCACCATGTATGAATGGATCTAGACACATGTATACTCTTAATCAGAGTGTCTGTTTCTTATTATTGTAACACAAAGTTTTAAGGATTCGTAAATCCTATGCAAACATTCTGACTCTAAAAGAGTTTATAGAAGGTTTGGGGCGTATTCACCTTTTTCTATTTATAATTAGTTTATAATATTGATTCCTGTTTTCTGATTCTGCTTCTTGTTTTGTTACCTCAGAACTATAGTACGAGAATAACCTTTGTATAAATAACTAGATCATCGATCTAGCTTTAGACCTTTAGTCTTGTTTTGTATAGCTTTAACCTTGATAAAATCATTTGTTTATAAAACATTTGGACCTTTAGTCTCTTTCTTTATTTACCAATTATATGCTCATTTCTTCTTCAGGAAGAAACATCTATACTGAGTTTCTTCTTCAAGAAGAAACATAATTTCTTAACTATAATTTCTTGTATAATATTATATTTCTTAATTATAAAGAAATATCATTTTGACTATACCCTTTGTGTGTGTGTGTATATATATATATATACTAGTTTGAAATATAGTTAACAAAATGATCATATATTTTATACAGTTACAATTTACATTTAAATTACAGAAATTACATAACTTAGATTACACAAATTTACCTATACTATTAAAACAACATCTTTTTGGATACATGTCATCATTCTATTGATCCATTATAAATAGATCATTCATGTACCTTATCTACCATTTGAAGATCATGTATGCACAAAGTATTGTTGTTATGTAACTATACATGAAAGTCATAGTAAACAAATCATTATATTTTGATGCATTGGCATGAAGTTTTAAATGCTTGTAAGAAACAAGTTTTTTTATTGGTCAGAAACCATAAGTTCATGTATCTTATCTACCATTTGAAGATCATGTATGCGCATTGAAGTAATCTCCATGGAAATTGTGTAGTTACAAAAATGATGAACATCTATATATTGATGTACCTTGTACTACTAAATCTCCTAAACAATATAAAAAATAAAATGAATATCATCATGTTTACGTAGATGCATAATGCAAAGTGGGTATTAAAAATTTACCAAAAGAAGTTAGTTATTATTGAAACAAAAATATGAAAGCTCAACACATCAACAACTAATAAACTGGTAAAAATGAGTGGCTCGTGCCGGGTTGGTCTGTGAGTGAATGATGAATATAGTTTCATAAATAAATTATTGTCAAACGCGAATTTTTCGATCCAAACATGAGTTGACAGTTGACAGTTCACCCAATCAAGAAGTTCAAAGTAATTGCACGTTTGATAACAGAAATCATAAATCTTAGGTTTAACTACTTGAGTATCATAATAATGAAAGTTAAGTATATTTAACCCAAACATTCATTTAAATAATAAAATTTAACAAAAATGCCCTTCTACTAAACTGAAAAATCTAACAGAGTTATTCAAGTGGTTATTGATCAGGCTGGGTACTAAAATAGTTAAACCATAGGGAAAAAAAAGTAAATCTAGCTCTTAAAAAATAAGAAAATGTTGTGGTTAGGTTACCCAACAGAATGAATATCGGGAATGGATACTCCACGAAGCTGATCAACATCAGATAGTGAATTGCCATTGTTGTGAATCCACAGATGGATAGTCCACTCACCAACATCCTAAGTCCTGATTATAGTTATAATCTAAATAACTTTATTATTAACAAACATGATATCATGATGACAAAAAGAATCAGAACGGACACTATATATATATTACTTAAAAGGATATGTGAAGATAATATATTAATTAAAAACATATTTGATAACAATCAACATCAACCAAACATTTAGATAACACCACCAAATCAAATTCAAATGTCCTTTTTCTCTTCTTTTAATCCCACCCCATGATTCACGGTACACACCAACAGTTATAAAGTCAGGTTGTGTAAATTTACTTTACAGTAAGAGACAATGGAACGATCTGAAGCAACGGTGGAGATGAACGATAGCAGCGGTGGAGATGAACATTCATGTAGGTTTAATTAGATAACGGAGAAGGCAGCGAAGTAATGGCGGATTGTAAACGAAGGGGTCACGATGCTTGATTGAGGGCCTGCAGCGTAGGGTTGTTTTTAATTTGGAAGGGGAAACAAATTGATTGAAAAATATAAGGATCCAGATAATATTAGTTGGGCGGGTTGATCTGATTAATACCATTTTAGTGAATATGAGTTAAATTAGTAAATATGGGTTAAAAAAGTGAGGAGTGATGAGAGGATGACAAGTAGCAAAATATAGTAGCCTTTTATTAGAGTTTTTTAATTTGGAAGGGGAAACAAATTGATTGAAAAATATACGGATCCAGATAATATTAGTTGGGCAGGTTGATCTGAATTAATACCATTTTAGTGAATATGAGTTAAATTAGTAAATATGGGTTAAAAAAGTGAGGAGTGGTGAGAAGATGACAAGTGTCAAAATATAGTAGCCTTTTATTAGAGTAGTTAGATGCTTATGTTTCTTAATCAAGAAGAAATAATATTTGACTATAACCTTTGCTTAAGAAAAGTTATATAATACTAAATCGTAATCAAGGTTCAGCTATATCTCCGACTATGGTGTAAGTCATTTATAATAATAAAATAATAACTTAGGCAGAACCCCTACCTCGCACGGTATTCGGAGTTAGATATTACTAGGTTTATACGGGCATCACTTCTACTCTATATGCACGTTTATCGAGGCATTCTTGATCTACATTTCTTGGCACGCAAATCGAGGCGATATTCAGGTGTCACCATGTCATGCACGTACCACGAGACGGAATGTCGGGTTACTTTTGGGTGGCACGCACTTCGAGGAAAACGCTGGGTATTTGACACTGATTACGAGGTGATGATTGTCGTGTCGGTGGCACGTATAATGGTGTAGAGAGAGAAATATTCTAGAGAGAGAGTGTGGAAATGTCATGTAAGGCCCCGTTACTGGTAGCCCTACTTTCGTGTTGGATTTACTCATAAACGCAGTTCTAAATATCAGAGTTAATTAAAACATTCGCGGAATATAAAAGCTTTCATAAAACATTTCCTAACAAAACACCTCTTGTCTTAAAACAACATCTTGTCTTTTAAAATAAACAAAACATTAAACTTAAACGTCTTGAGTCTTCCGATGCAAGCCCCTTATTCAGTGCCACGTGTCTCCTCAAGCGAGCTGCCTCATCCTACTCACCTGCGTGCATACTAAAAGTCAGCTACGCTGAGTGAGTTCTAGTTAAACACATAATCATACAATACCTTCTTACATTTCATACTTAACCTCTTAACTTTCTTACATACACACGTAAGTGCATAAACTTTCATTCTTACCTTCATACTTCCTTTACATACATAATCATACGTTTTAAAGAGCCTTTCGCCCTATAACCTCACAGATATTATAAGGGTCTGGTCCCTAACATCACAGATATTATTAGGGTCTGGTCCCTAACATCACAGATATTATTAGGGTCTGGTCCCTTTGTTTCGTGTAACTGTACCGTACCTGTTCATACATACTTTCCTCGACTATACGTGCAATCTCCGAAGAGCGTTCACGTACCATCATCATAACATACATACATTATGCATACATCATATATTCATACATACATCCTATCTTTCATCATACTTATCAATCATATCTTAACTACCACCTGACGGTACATGCAATATCCGAAGATCGTTCACGCACCGTCAAACAATCATCATACATAAATCATACAAGGCATACACTTACCACTTAAGATAAGTGTATTAACTATCACATCGAGTATGCACACAGCCCCGAAAACATAACAAGGAAGTGGGGCTAGAAACCCACCTCAATGCGGTTGCGTTCACCGTTTACGGTTATCCCCTTCTTGAGCTGTGCACGACTAACTGTATAATAATTATACGTTTCAGTAAACTATCACTACACATATCGCCTTTCTAGTTTAGTTATTACCCTCAACGAACGGGGGTCCGGGGGTAGCGCTCCTGGCAGCGGGGTTCTAGGGGCGGCAGCCCCTAGCGGGGTCCAAGGGGCAGAGCCCCTGGCTGGGGTTAAGCTGCTAGGTCAGCTTGAAAAAATTTTATTTTCATTAACTGTCTTATCACATTTTCCATTAGCATTTTGAATCATTGAATAATATGCTACTTAAAAGTTCAAGGGCCTAATTGTAATTAAATCATTCTTTTCTAAGTCCAGGGACTGTTCTGTCATTCTTTTAAAGTTCTGATTCGTTAAGATGCTCTATAGAGAATTGGTGTTCATTCTTTACTTTTGTCCTTCATAACGAACTGGCTAATTTGTTACTTCATAACGATTGGCCTTTTTTGCGAGTTGGACCCTCATAGCGAACCAGTCCTCATAACGAATTAAACCTTATAAAGAACTGGCCGACATACGAATTGGACTTAACGAACTGAAGCTAGTTCGTCTGTCTTTCCTTAACGAATTAGTACACGAGTCAAAGCTAGTTCGTTGTATTCCCTTAGACGAATCAGCTAGCGAATCGCTTCTAATTCGTCAATTACTCCCTAGCGAACTAGGGTTAGGTCAGGGGATGTCAGAACATTCCCTGACACCCGTAACCTCGTATTAACTTTTCCGGCGCCGCCATTGCCGGAAAGCCGCCGGAAAAACGCGAACTCACCAGAAAAACGAGTTTTAACTCGTTTTTTGCCGTTTTTCCCCCCGTTCGATCCAGATCTGAGCTAGGGTGATCCCTAAGCTCATCATAGGTTCGGTTTATACCCGATTCCACCCGGATATTGTGATTTAAACAGTTAAACGGTGCCGGCTCGTCGTTTCGCAACTATATCTAACGGGTTAAGCTCATACAATATAATACTATCATTACCTCGGGTCGGTTCTCGGTTCCCTTCTTGATATCGGTTTAGAGAGAGAGAGAGAACTAGAGAGAGAATCTTAAGTGTGTGTTTTGGATGGTGTAAGGGATATGTGTAAATGAATTAAATGAAGGATTAAGGGTATATATATTTTTGATCATGGGCCTAAGCCCATGGTCTTTCCTTCATTCCTCCATAACCCAAGTTCATAACCCATATCCATTTACCCAACACAAGTCCATCTCGTATTCTATTCAACTAAACCGATAACGACCCGCTATAAAATAAACGAACTTTATTTTATTAATATAACCGAAAGTAGGATGTTACAAGTTTTCCCTCCTTAAAGAGGTTTCGTCCCCGAAACCTAACTATTACATAAACAGATTCGGATAAAACTTGCGCATCTCATCCTCGGCTTCCCTTGTAGCGTCCGATCCCTTGCGATGCTTCCATATCACTTTCACTAGGGGTATAACCTTGTGACGAAGTTGCTTCTCTTTGCGATCGACAATCCATATCGGTTGCTCGATGTAGTTCAGCTGTTCATCAACCTCAATGTCCATCAATGGCACGTGCGACGTGTCATCAGCTAGACCCTTCCTTAGATGAGAAACATGGAAGGTTGAGTGAATTCCTTCTAACTCTTCAGGCAATTCCAGTTTATAAGCCACTTCACCCACACGATCTATAATTTTAAACGGTCCAATGTACCTCGGACTCAACTTTCCTCTCTTCCTGAAGCGAATGATTCCTTTCCAAGGCGAGACCTTGAGCATCACACTGTCACCAACGTTAAACTCAATCGGTCGTCGCCGCTTATCAGCATACGACTTTTGTCTGTCTTGAGCAGCTTTCATTCTTGCCTTGATCTGATCGAACTTCAAAGAGGTTTCTTGCACAACTTCTAGGCTTCCCATCTCTTTCTGACCAATCTCTCCCCAACATACGGGAGTTCTACAACGTCTCCCATACAACATCTCGAATGGTGGCATACCAATACTTGAATGGTAACTGTTGTTATAAGAGAACTTTGCCAGATGCAGATGATCATCCCAACTTCCACCAAAGTCTAGAACATAAGCACGTAGCATATCCTCAAGGGTTTGGATCGTCCTTTCAGACTGTCCATCTGTTTGGGGATGATATGCCATACTAATGTTCAACCTCGTCCCATAGCTTCATGGAATTTCTTCCAGAACCTCGAAGTAAACCGTGTATCTCTATCAGACACGATCGATAACGGTACTCCATGCTTGGTTACAACTTCTTTAATAAACAAGCTTGCTAACGTTTCTGACCAGATAGCCTCTCGTATAGGCAGAAAGTGAGCACTCTTGGTCAAACGGTCCACAATCACCCAGATGGTATCATGGTGGTTAGATGTACGAGGTAGCTTAGTTATGAAATCCATGGTGATGCGTTCCCATTTCCATTCTGGTATCTCTAAAGGCTGCATTTTCCCATAAGGCTTCTGATGCTCTGCCTTAACTTGTAAAAAAGTTAAGCACCTACTGATGTAATCTACCACATCATTCTTCATTCCTGGCCACCAGTAGTCTCTTTTTAAATCCTGGTACATCTTCGTAGTTCCTGGATGAATATAATATCTTGACTTATGAGCTTCATCTAAGATTCGACCTCTGAGATCTCCATGGCATGGAATCCACATGCGGTCAAACCTAGTCTTAACACCATGAGTGTTTTCCATTAGCTCGTATTGTTGGCCGTAAACTCTTTCTTTCTTTACCAACTTCTCGTCTACTAGTACCTCTGACTGCACCTTGATGATTTGTTCGAAAAGGTTTGAATTCATAATCAATTTGTATGACTTCACAGTTGCAAGGACTTCCTCATTCTTACGGCTTAGTGCATCGGCGACCACGTTAGCTTTGCCAGGTAGTACTTAGTATCGCAGTCGTAATCCTTTATCAACTCCAACCATCTTCTCTGTCTCATGTTCAATTCTTTTTGCTCGAAGAAGTACTTTAAACTCTTATGATCTGTGTAGATGTTACACTTAGTACCGTACAGATAATGCCTCCATATCTTAAGAGCATGCACTACAGCTGCTAACTCTAAATCACGCGTCAGATAAGTACTCTCATGGACTTTCAACTGTCTAGACGCGTAAGCTATCACCTTTCCTCGTTGCATCAACACGCAACCTAACTGTTGGTGCATTTTGTGACCGTCGCTATGCAATTCTGACCAGCGGAACGCCACAGGCGAAGTTAGCACAACTTCGCCTTAGGCGAAGTTAGAACAACTTCGCCAACGGCGAAGTTGTAACAACTTCTGCCTTAGGCGAAGTTAGCACAACTTCGCCTACTGAAGCCCAGGCCCGAGAATGTTTGGTCTATATATTGTTGTGTCATGTTTAGTTTTAGATTAATCTAGAAATCAGTGTGTGTTTGAGCAGCTTGTTTATTGAGAGAGAGTAAGAGACTAGAGTCGTGTGAGACGACCCGAGGTAGAGCTCACCTCGGGTCAGTCGTGTTTTCTGTTTTTGTTACGGTATGTAACGTGATTATTTTATATATGAATCTGCAGATTTGTTTATCCCGTTATAGTATTTGTTTGTGTATTTGATCGTGTACGTGTTTGTGTTATTCGTCTGTACACCATAAACGAGTCTAGGAGGATTCCGCACTCCTAGACCTCGTGCGGATCTTGTATCGATCGCCGACTCCCCTGGGGGAGTTACAAGTGGTATCAGAGCCTTAGGCTCTTACGCTATGGTTCGAGATCTGCGTTTTGGTGTTTTTGGCACGTTTCTGTGTGTTTCTGGCCGAACAGTTCTTCAGGCGAAGTTATTGTTCATCAGGCGAAGTTGCCGTCACTGTTCGTAGGGTTTCAGCGAAGATATAAGGTCAGGCGAAGTTATGAACAGGTGAAGTTGACTTTAGGCGAAGTTGACTTCTCGGCGAAGTTATGGTCAGGCGAAGTTATGGCCAGGCGAAGTTATGGTTAGGCGAAGTTAGCAGCCAGGTGAAGTTAAAAAAAAAAAAAAAAATTGGAGTTTTCGTCTGTATAGCCGGGTGTACACGATTATTGTGAGACCGAAGATGTTGTTCCGTCAACGAGTGATCTTGTTATCTTTTGGTTTTACGTGTGATCAAATATGTGTCAACTCTGATTTGGAGTTGAGGTTGTGAATGGGTTATTGTTTGTAACTGGATATTGACACATATTCGGGTGTTTGTGGGCAATGAAATTGTTGTTGTTCGTGGTGACCAACCGAAGAAAGTCAAATTGAACTGAAGGTTTTTCGTCATTACTGGATTGCGGTCAGAGCATATTATTTATGTTATCTTCAAGGCGTTCGAGAATTGGATCCTAAAACGTGATGCTTATTTATTAGAGTGAAGATTCTGGAACAAGTTGGATTTAACCGGGAATTAAAGTGTTTATGTTCCTGATCGTTATCCCTGGTGATTGAAGATGCTTCAGATTTTTTTAATGGTCGTGTGTTAGATTCTGTCAGGGTGGTTTTGTGATGAAATTGATCACTTGATGTTGAGTAGTTGAAGATTCAAACCTTATCATATGCCGACGAGTTGGTGAAGTTGTGGAGGAAGCCCAATTTCACGTGTTGGTGAAGTCAGATGGACTCACGTGATTGGTTGAGATGATCTATTGGCACGGGGATGCATGCATTACAAAGACCTCAATCGTTATAGTCGGAGAAGCTTACACTGAAGGGGAGATCTGATATGGAAGACGCTGGGTGATTGGTAGATTTGTGAAGCTACAGGACAGTTTCAGACACGGCTGGTTGACCGTAAACAGAAGATCATCAGTTAAGAGGGAGTCTGTTGGTGCATGTTTTGTAACAGATGATCTTTCGTGTTTTGTTAGAATTGAGAGCAACGGTCAAAGGGGAGACTGCTGGTGCATTTTGTGACCGTCGCTATGCAATTCTGACCAGCGGAACGCCACAGGCGAAGTTAGCACAACTTCGCCTTAGGCGAAGTTAGAACAACTTCGCCAACGGCGAAGTTGTAACAACTTCTGCCTTAGGCGAAGTTATCACAACTTCGCCTTAGGCGAAGTTAGCACAACTTCGCCTACTGAAGCCTAGGCCCGAGAATGTTTGGTCTATATATTGTTGTGTCATGTTTAGTTTTAGATTAATCTAGAAATCAGTGTGTGTTTGAGCAGCTTGTTTATTGAGAGAGAGTAAGGGACTAGAGTCGTGTGAGACGACCCGAGGTAGAGCTCACCTCGGGTCAGTCGTGTTTTCTGTTTTTGTTACGGTATGTAACGTGATTATTTTATATATGAATCTGCAGATTTGTTTATCCTGTTATAGTATTTGTTTGTGTATTTGATCGTGTACGTGTTTGTGTTATTCGTCTGTACACCATAAACGAGTCTAGGAGGATTCCGCACTCCTAGACCTCGTGCGGATCTCGTATCGATCGCCGACTCCCCGGGGGGACTTACACTAACCCTTGATGCGAGGCATCTGCACTAACAACCAAATCCTCATCACCATCGGGTAGAGTAAGGATTGGAGCTTGTGTGAGTCTTTTCTTCAACTCCTCAAAAGCTTCTTCCTGAAACCTACCCCAACTGAATACAACCGACTTTCGGGTCATACCGATCAATGGTGCGGCTATCTTGGAGAAACCTTCGATGAATCTCCTATAGTAGCCAGCTTACCCTAGGAAGCTTCGTATATTAGTCGGATTCTGCGGAGTCTTCCAATTCGTTATCGCTTCAATCTTAGCTGGGTCCACGGTAATCCCTTCCGGATTATTCACGTGACCTAAAAATTGCACTTCTCTTAACCAGAACGCGCACTTAGAAAACTTAGCATACAACTTCTCTTTCTTTAGAGTCTCCAATACCTCTCTCAGATGCTTAGCATGGTCAGGCTTGCTCTTTGAATAAATCAATATATCATCAATGAAGACGATAACCGACTTATCCAACATCGGCCGACACACCCTATTCATCATGTCCATAAATGCTGCGGAGCATTTGTTAGACCGAATGACATTACGAGGAACTCGTAGTGTCCATACCGCGTTCGGAACGCTGTCTTAGGGATGTCTGCCTCCTTCACCTTCAGCTGATGATAGCCTGATCTGAGATCTATTCGTGAGAACCAACTTGAACCTTGCAGTTGGTCAAACAGATCATCAATCCTTGGCAAAGGATATCTATTCTTTACCGTAAGCTTATTCAACTCACGATAGTCTACGCACATTCTCATACTTCCATCCTTCTTTTTCACGAACAACACTGGTGCGCCCCACGGGGAAACACTTGGTCTTATGAAACCTTTGTCGAGGAGTTCTTGCAGTTAGGACATCAATTCTTTCATCTCGGACGGAGCTAGACGGTAAGGTGCTTTTGCGATGGGCTGGGCTCCTGGTATTAAATCTATCTGGAATTCTATCTCTCGCTCCGGTGGTAACCCCGGAAGATCCTCAGGGAATACTTCTAGGTAGTCACACACGATAGGAACATCTTTCATTTCTTTCGTCTCGGCCGTGGCGTTAACAACATACGCTAGGTAGGCACCACATCCTCGTCGTAATAACCCATCGGCTTTTATCATCGAGATGACGTTAAACCCTGAACTTTCTTTATCACCGTAAACCGTCACCGACTACCATCTAAAGACCTTAGCTTTATTATTCTACTCTTACATACTATCTGAGCTTCAAACTCAGACAACCAATCCATTCCCAAGACTACATCGAACCCTCCTAAGGTCATAACATACAAAGTAACAGGGAACTCATGTCCCTCTAACTCTATCTTACAATCCTTAACCATTTTTGTTATTTTAACCGAAGTGTCACTGGCGGTTTCTACTATAAAAGTTTCAGACACTTGGCAGCCTTTCATTTTTGCTAGTTTACTAAATGTCGTAGCTACAAAACTTCTATTCGCACCAGAATCAAATAATACGGAAGCAGAAATGCCGTTTACTAAGAACGTACCGGTCACAACATCAGGAATCTGTCTAGCTTGTTCCTGGGTCAGCATATAGGCTCTAGTCCTCGGCATTGCTTGATCAGAATCCTTCTTCCCACTACCTCCAGCCTCACCTCCAGTGCACTCTCTTTCCATATGGCCTGTCTTGCCATATTTGTAACATGCTGGCTTCGCACCGCACTCATTGGCATAATGCCCTACCTTCCCGCACTTATAACAGGCATTCGACCCCATTCTGCATTCTCCACCATGAGCCTTTCCACATTTGGGAAAAACATCAGAACTTCTACCCCACTTGCACTCACCACCATGCATCTTTCCGCAGGTCTTACACGATCTCTTCTCCCACACTTTCTGCTACTTATCTTTGGAGTTCCATAACTGAGTACCGGGTCGCTTAACAGGAGCAACCCACTTCTTATCTTTCTTTTCCTCTTCCACCACTGCGTCATCCACAGCCAGGTCAGCATAAACCACCTCTGCGAGTTCGACAGCAGAGTCAAAGGTAGCAGGTTTACTCGTCCTGACTAGCATGCGGACTTTCTGTGGCAATCCCCTCACATAACACTTGATTCTCTTGGCCTCAGTGTTAACCATATCGGGTACCAACCTAGACAATCGATTGAACTCAGTGGTGTACTCACGATGTGTCATTGCCCCAGCTTTCAAGTTCAGGAACATCATCTCCGCCCTCTCAACCTCGGCGTCAGCACAGAACTTCCTCATCACTAACTCCTTTAGATCCTCCCACTTCATCTCTTTGATCTCTTCACGGGTCTTCCTCTGCTCCACACTCTCCCACCAATACATAGCCTCATCCTCGAATGATTGAGTAGCATAACCTACCGCTTGGTCGGGACGGCACTCGCTAATGCGGATAATTTTATCCATGGCAGTTATCCATTTAAGAGTAGCGATTGCGTCTCCTAAACCAGTCAGCTTAGGCGGGTCACAACCTTTAAAGGACTTATAGTTGCAACCGCCTCGGCCCCTCTTCCTATCATCAACTTTCACAGACCTTACCTCACTTGAATCACCCTTTTCCCTCTCATCATCTTTCCTACCATCACCACCTGCCCTTTCAGCAGTTCTTTCACGGCTTCCAGCAGACCCTCCAGGAGTTATATTCTTCACAGCAGTGGCTACAGCTTGAACAATAGCTGCTTGAATTGCGGGATCCAGTTGAACCCCTTCGTTGTTGGCCGGACCTCCTCCAGCTGCACTGCCCTCATCTCCGGTGTTAGAAGTTGTCTCAACTGAAGGTTGCTGGACACGACGAGGCCTGCCGCGTCGTCCAGTGCGACCTCCAGCTTCAGCAATGTCTCCAGCTCCAGCCATCGTATTCTAAAAGGGAAAACACACACATCATCACTCAAGGAACTATTTAGTACAAGGATAGTAAGGCTAACAGGTAATAACAGTGGCCAGCTGTGATTAGCTGATCACGTTACTTTCCGTGTCCTATACACTTCCCTTATGAGTCCATTTGTGCTGGTTCTATCCTAAACAATTAATCAATCAAGTAATTCTATCCCTAACATTCACATATCCTTTCTTTAGCAATCAAGCTAACATTAACATACATATTTAATCATACACTTTACCGTTACTGAGCTTGCTTGAGTGACACATGGCATTCTTGAACTGGCATCTTCTTTCTTTTCTTACTTTAATCCCATTCTCTGTTCGAGTCTAAGCATATAAGATGCTTAAATCTCTCGAACTTTGCTCTGATACCAACTTGTAAGGCCCTGTTACTGGTAGCCCTACTTTTGTGTTGGATTTACTCATAAACGCAGTTCTAAATATCAGAGTTAATTAAAACATTCACGGAATATAAAAGCTTTCATAAAACATTTCATAACAAAACACCTCTTGTCTTAAAACAACATCTTGTCTTTCAAAATAAACAAAACATTAAACTTAAACGTCTTGAGTCTTCCGATGCCAGCCCCTTATTCAGTGCCACGTGTCTTCTCAAGAGAGCTGCCTCATCCTACTCACCTGCGTGTATACTAAAAGTCAGCTACGCTGAGTGAGTTCTAGTTAATCACATAATCATATAATACCTTCTTACATTTCATACTTAACCTCTTAACTTTCTTACATACACACGTAAGTGCATATACTTTCATTCTTACCTTCATACTTCCTTTACATACATAATCATACGTTTTAAAGAGCTTTTCACCCTATAACCTCACAGATATTATAAGGGTCTGGTCCCTAACATCACAGATATTATTAGGGTCTGGTCCCTAACATCACAGATATTATTAGGGTCTGGTCCCTAACATCACAGATAATATTATGGTCTGGTCCCTATTATCACAGATATTATTAGGGTCTGGTCCCTAACATCACAGATATTATTAGGGTCTGGTCCCTAACATCACAGATATTATTAGGGTCTGGTCCCTTTGTTTCGTGTAACTGTACCGTACCTGTTCATACATACTTTCCTCGACAATACGTGCAATCTCCGAAGAGCGTTCACGTACCATCATCATAACATACATACATTATGCACACATCATATATTCATACATACATCCTATCTTTCATCATACTTATCAATCATATCTTAACTACCACCTGACGGTACATGCAATATCCGAAGATCATTCACGCACCGTCAAACAATCATCATACATAAATCATACAAGGCATACACTTACCACTTAAGATAAGTGTATTAACTATCACATCGAGTATGCACACAGCCCCGAAAACATAACAAGGAAGTGGGGCTAGAAACCCACCTCAATGCGGTTGCGTTCACCGTTTACGGTTATCCCCTTCTTGAGCTGTGCACGACTAACTGTATAATAATTATACGTTTCAGTAAACTATCACTACACATATCGCCTTTCTAGTTTAGTAATTACCCTCAACGAACGGGGGTCCGGGGGTAGCGCCCCTGGCAGCGGGGTTCTAGGGGCGGCAGCCCCTAGCGGGGTCCAAGGGGCAGAGCCCCTGGCTGGGGTTAAGCTGCCAGGTCAGCTTGGAAAAATTTTATTTTCATTAATTGTCTTATCACATTTTCCATTAGCATTTTGAATCATTGAATAATATGCTACTTAAAAGTTCAAGGGCCTAATTGTAATTAAATCATTCTTTTCTAAGTCCAGGGACTGTTCTGTCATTCTTTCAAAGTTCTGATTCGTTAAGATGCTCTTTAGCGAATTGGTGTTCATTCGTTACTTTTGTCCTTCATAACGAACTGGCTAATTTGTTACTTCATAACGAATTGGCCTTTTTAGCGAGTTGGACCCTCATAGCGAACCAGTCCTCATAACGAATTAAACCTTATAAAGAACTGGTCGACATACGAATTGGACTTAACGAACTGAAGCTAGTTCGTCAGTCTTTCCTTAACGAATTAGTACACGAGTAAAAGCTAGTTCGTTGTATTCCCTTAGACGAATCAGCTAGCGAATCGCTTCTAATTCGTCAATTACTCCCTAGCGAACTAGGGTTAGGTCAGGGGATGTCAGAACATTCCCTGACACCCGTAACCTCGTATTAACTTTTCCGGCGCCACCTTTCAGGCGCCGCCATTGCCGGAAAGCCGCCGGAAAAACGCGAACTCACCGGAAAAACGAGTTTTTACTCGTTTTTCGCCGTTTTTTGCCCCGTTCGATCCAGATCTGAGCTAGGGTGATCCCTAAGCTCATCATAGGTTCGTTTTATACCCAATTCCACCCGGATCTCGTGATTTAAACGGTTAAACGGTGTTGGCTCGTCGTTTCGCAACTATATCTAACGGGTTAAGCTCATACAATATAATACTATCATTACCTCGGGTCGGTTCTCGGTTCCCTTCTTGATATCGGTTTAGAGAGAGAGAGAGAACTAGAAAGAGAATCTTAAGTGTGTGTTTTGGATGGTGTAAGGGATATGTGTAAATGAATTAAATGGAGGATTAAGGGTATATATATTTTTGATCATGGGCCTAAGCCCGTGGTCTTTCCTTCATTCCTCCATAACCCAAGTCCATAACCCATATCCATTTGCCCAACACAAGTCCATCTCGTATTCTATTCAACTAAACCGATAACGACCCGCTATAAAATAAACGAAATTTATTTTATTAATATAACCGAAAGTAGGATGTTACATGTGTGAGGGGAATGAGTCGTGAGGCTCCCCTTTTATAGCCAATTTTACACTCCATCGCGATAGGCGATGGAGTTCTTCATGTGGTCGTCGCGTATCGCGACGCCGCCACTTCTGCATGAACGCCACCTATCGCCACGTGGCCTGACACGTCTGCCACGTGTCACCAGAGTGTGACACGTGTGTGATGCGTTATCACGGCCCATCGCGCTACGCGATGGCCGTGTTCTTGGACTCATCGCGTATGGTCCCAGAATACCATTTTTCATTTTCGGTCCTTTGTGTTTGATAGCTTGTCATGTCTAGGTCTAATTCTCGTTATCCAAAAATACTAAGGCGGCTCTCAAGCGGCTCACGGCGATACGAGCGTGCGAAGTGTGCCATCAAAGTGCCACATTGCTCCCAACGCCCTTCGCAGTCTTCGTCGCCTTCGCCATCGCCATCGTCCTCGTCCTCGCCGTGCATGCTAAGCATAAAAGAATATAACTATGGAAATTATATCTATTATAAAGAGCTTCCATTTCTTTACCACTTTCCATGTGGGATGGATTCCATCTTCCTTATTTATACCCAAATGTAATGCTTCCACTTTCTTGCATCTTTCCATGTGGGATGGAGTTTCCTCTTAATATTTTCTTTATGTGGGAAAACTTAACTTATGAATTATTTTATTTCCTTATTTTTCCTATATTTCCTTATTTAATATTTTCTCATGACTTATCTATATATTATTTTTGATCCCTCAACTTTCCTAAGTTGTCAAATTTGGATCGAAATTTTGGGGATGTTACATCCTTCCCACCTTGAAATGAATCTCGTCCTCGAGATTCGTTGTCTTAAGTGTAAATGGCTCTTACCTTTGATTGTTGATTAGATTCTATCTAATCCGGTTGTTGTTGTTACAATCTCTTATGCAGAATGACTAAGGTTTTGGTTTTGTTGTTAACTTACTTCTTTAAATGATGTAATCAGTTAATAACTCAGAATATAATTAGTAAATATAAATTGATAAACACAGTGATCAGTTGTGTTTAACTATTTACCTTACCATTTGTATTCTAAATATTTAACGATGTTAACTACATTGTTGTTTGGATTCAGTCTGTCGAATCTATTCCACTAAGTTGTTGTTTAGATTCAGTCTATCGAATCTATTTTATCCTTGATCTTGATCAATGATGTTCTGTATATTCTATCAGTAACCTTGTATTATTTGCTATACTTTAGCGATTGCATTTCTTGAATATCTTCGAACTCTTTTTCTTTGACTTTTTGATCAACCTTAGTTGATAGATAATTCAATCAATTGTATTCCTTGAATATCTTGTGTTTGATAGGAAATTCCTTAATATACTTATCCTCGTATATTTAAGCATTTTCTAATGTTTAAAGTATCCTTTCTTTCTAGTCATCTTCCTAGATGATACATTATCTCAACGGTTGAACCTCTGACTATCCTTTAGAGGTAATGAATATAAGCATTTTTTGTATATTAACAGGATCTATATGCTAATATTTCATTTATAACATAGGGAATTAAATGCTTTTCTTTGATTTACAAAACTTCTCGTTTGAAAATGAGTTACATTTAATGTACAAAAATTAACTAATCTATCTGACATTTCTTTGTTATGATCTTGTCATTCCTTAATCTTGATTAGCTTTTCTTTTTGGGCATTCAGTCTTAAAGTAACCCGTTTCTCCACATGTAAAACATACTCCTAACTTTTTACGACATTCTTCTATTGTGTGTCCTGCTCTCTTGCAGTATGCACAATTGTTTGTATTTTCTAGTCGACAGTTTCCAGTATGTTTCTTTCCACAAGTCTTACAAGCTGACTTGGGAGTACTTTCTTCTTTTTCTAACTTCTCGAAATCTTTAGCTTTCTTGGTTTATTTGTCTTTCTTCTTTTCTTCTTCTTGATTCCTTATCATACTGTTAAGTAAGTATCCGGCTAATTCCATTGCCGAATCAACTGTTTCTGGCATATTGGATCGTACCATGTCTCTTATTTCTCTTGGTAATCCATATATATAGCGAGTTACTTTATTATATTCTAGCGTTACCAAATGTGGAACCAATCGGAAATATTCTAGGAATTTAGTGTTATATTCCCTAAGATTTGTGCCAATAACCTTGTGATTCCATAACTTGGTTTGAATTCGATCCATTTCATCAGTTGGGCAAAATTTCTTTAATAAATATAAGACCTTTGAATGTTTCCTAACTTAAGTTATACATTGTTTCTCGACCCTTTTTGAATCAGGGTGTTCCACCATTCAAGAGCTTCTCCTTTGAACATTTGTGAAGAATACTGAATAGCTTCCTCACCGGTTCATTTGCTTATGGTCACGACTGATTCTTGTTCTTCTAGCCATCTCATAGCAGCTATACCATCCGAGTCTCCATGAAATTCTTTAGGATTGTAAACTTTAAAGTTCTTAAAGTTGCATCCTTTTTGGATCTTACGTTTCTTTTGTTTCTTATTCCTTGAATTATTATCATATGTAGAGCTATCATGAGCCTCTTCCTTTCTTGAATATACGGATTTACTTTTACTTCGCTTATTGGATTTTGGTTGACTTTGATTTATAGAAATGTCTTTGATAGCTTCCTTAATCATCTTTTGAATTCCTTCCATATATTGGGCGGAAATTTCATTATCTTTATTTTCAACGTTTTCTTCATTCACAATTTTCTTAGGAGGACTGTTGTGAGAGTTTGCACTTTCCTCTCTTGACATACTACAATAAAATTTGTAAAAGATAAGTCCAATATCCGAAGAATTCATCTTATTATAGTTACAAGAGTGCATACTATATGTTACAATTATGCTCTCTACAATTACTAAGGTTTTATTTCTTCCAACGAATGACAAATTTCTTAATCTTGCTATCTTTCTTGATGTTTTTACTAGCTTCCATTTCTTTTTCTTCCACTTCAATTTCCTTCATTGTTTCTTCATTTTGAGTGTGAGCAAAGTAAGGATCTTGAGTTGCCGAAAAATTAAAATATTCATGTCTGTGAGGATATTCTTCCGGATAAGTCATTACTTCTTTTTCCCTTGACATCATTGGTTTCTTAGATCTACTTGATGCGTCTCCATACGTATTCTGATTTGGAATAATCTGAGCTAGCGGAATGTTATAATCGAATGAATCTGAATCTTCCTCCAGTTTTGTTTGACATGTACTTTCATCACTAGATATAGGAATTGGGAGAAAAGACGTTCCCAAAAATCCTTTACCTTTACCAGATCGAGGTTGACATGATCCTTAGCTAGATTGACAATCGGACATCTGCGCGAGGTTAGATTTTAGGGATAGGAAGACGCTCCTATCTTATTGATTTTGTTTATATCTTATCCGTATTAGTTTTGAATAATTTCTTGATACTTTTCAACTAAGTATCTAGTTTGTTTGAATCAATATTTGTATAATAAGTTTTCCAAAACTTATCCTTAATCAAAGCCTAGGTATAATTAAATACCTAATTCGCTAAGATTGATGGCTCTGATACCAACCGGTCACATCCCGACTTAGGGCCTAGGCGTGTGACATATAGTTGGTACCTGTTTTGTAAATATATCATAGTTGCAGTTTGATTTAGCGGAAGTCTTTTAATATAAAATATTCATTTATAAAATGTTGGATTAAAATATCCATTTAATGTTAACAAAGTATGTTTGAGAAAACAAGTTCTTTTCAGCGGAAGTCTTTAAATATTATTATAATGAAAATTCGGGTTTAAATACCCATTTGAAATTTTCAAATACATTTCTTTTAGAAAACATAACTCTTTATAATATTTTGAAATAAAATATCTGAGCAACCAGATAGCATCTAATGACTATAACTCCAATCTTCTATTCCTTCTTGCTTGTCTGTTCTAACCTTTCTTGTTTTCCTATAAAATGGGTTGGAAAATATGTCAGCACACAGCTGGTGAATGACGCTGACTCTAAAAAATCTTTTCAATACCTTTGTGAAACCAACAATAACACCTTAGTGACTACTTAGGCACCCAACTACATTGGGATCAAATTAACCTAAGTACCTTGTACAATTAATTATATACACAATATCATTTCTCTGAACAGTCCCGTAGAGTTTCAGAGGCATGTTGATGATATGTATGGCCTCGGGAAAATGCCGAGTCACCATGTATTAATGGATCCATACACATGTATACTCTTAATCAGAGTATCTGTTTCTTATTATTGTAACACAAAGTTTTAAGGATTCGTAAATCCTATGCAAACATTCTGACTCTAAAAGTGTTTATAAAATGTTTAGGGCGTATTCACCTTTTTCTATTTATAATTAGTTTCTAATACTGATTCTTGTTTTCTGATTTTGCTTCTTGTTTTGTTACCACGTACCTATAGTACGAGAATAACCTTTGTATAAATAACTAGATCATTGATCTAGCTTTAGACCTTTAGTCTTGTTTTGTATATCTTTAACCTTGATAAAATCATTTGTTTATAAAACATTTGGACCGTTAGTCTTTTTCTTTATTTACCAATTATATGCTCGTTTCTTCTTCAGGAAGAAACATCTATACTGAGTTTCTTCTTCAAGAAGAAATATAATTTCTTAACTATAATTTCTTGTATAATATTATATTTCTTAATTATAAAGAAATATCATTTTGACTATACCCTTTGTATATATATAAATATATATATATGTATATATATATATGCTTATGTTTATTAATCAAGAAGAAATAATATTTGACTATAACCTTTGCTTAAGAAAAGTTATATAATACTAAATCGTAATTAATGTTCGGCTATATCTCCGACTATGGTCTAAGCCATTAATAATAATTAAATAATAACTTAGGCAGAACCCCTACCTCGCACGGTATTCGGAGTTAATATTCCTAAGTTTATACGGGCATCACTTCTACTCTATATGCACGTTTATCGAGGCATTCTTGATCCACATTTCTTGGCACGCAAATCGAGGCGATATTCAGGTGTCACCGGGTCATGCACGTATTACGAGACGGAATGTCGGGTTACTTTTGGGCGGCACGCACTTCGAGGAAAACGCCGAGTATTTGACACAGATTATGAGGTGATGATTGTCGGGTCGGTGGTACGTAAAACGGTGTAGAGAGAAAAATATTTTAGAGAGAGAGTGGAAATGTGTGAGGGGAATGAGACGTGAGGCTCTCGTTTTATAGCCAATTCTACACTCCATCGCGATAGGCGATGGAGTTCTTCATGTGGTCGTCGCGTATCGCGATGCCACCACTTCTGTATGAATGCCACGTGTCGCCACGTGGCCTGACACGTCTGCCACGTGTCCTGCGCTGCTGCCATGTGTCACCAGAGTGTGACACGTGTGTGATGCGTCATCACGGCCCATCGCGCTACGCGTTGGCCGTGTTTTTGGACTCATAGTGCATCGCGATGGGTCCCTGAATATTATTTTTCATTTTCGATCCTTTGTCTTTGATAGTGTAACTTCCCGGAATTTCTAAGAATAAATAATTAATATATTATTTATTTAAGACCGGAAAGTTTACTTGAGTTAATAGAAAAATAGTAAATCAATAAAGATGGAAGGATAAGTAGGCTAATTAGATGTAATTAATTATGGACTAAAAAGGAAAAATGGGCCTAAGGTCCATGGGATTAAGGGAGTATAAATACCCTTTAAAACCCTAATCCTTTCCTTTTTCATACATCTATACACCATAGCCCACACCATCAAAACACACACTTAACACAATTCCCGTTTTTGAGAAAACCACCCACAAAGACACAACGATTCCCGAAGATCTAGCCGTCGAATCGGTCTCAAATTTTAACTAAGTGTTCACAGTATATAAATGAATATTCCCACCTATTAGATCTTCGATCAGAGGTCGGGAAGTACGTTTTTTATCAGCAAAACCATAGCAGCTCAAAAGTGAATATTTCCGGCAACTGTTCAGCTGTTCCGGCGACTGTAGAGGTGGTTTCCGGTGAGAGTGAGCTGATGGGTTTGTAGATCGGGACGAGACGGTTCCATGGCCGCTTGAACCACTCAAATCGGAGTTCATTTGAAATGGTTTTGAGCCTCTCGAGTGATTTAGATTATAAACATCAAAGGTACGTTTTTGTTAAAAAGGTTTACTTTTCGTTTACGAATTTACATGAAAATTGGCAGGATTATAGATCGGGTCATGATTATTGATAAAG
Source organism: Bidens hawaiensis (assembly GCF_021521415.1). Classification (NCBI taxonomy): domain Eukaryota; kingdom Viridiplantae; phylum Streptophyta; class Magnoliopsida; order Asterales; family Asteraceae; genus Bidens; species Bidens hawaiensis. Next base: position 16,492 of record NW_027498325.1, on the reverse strand, counting down.
TAATGAACTTGATAGTAAACGGGTTAGTTGGTTCGTTTCAGGTAAAACGAGTAGTGTTCGGGTTATGAAAAGGACGTGTAAACGAAGTCGGTTTTGCATGAAACTTGGTAGGATAGTAAATCCGACCCTATTATGTGAGAAAGATGTAAACTTTAACATAAATAAGTTGTTTGGAATGAAAAACGGGTAAATGGTGTAAGATCCCGGTTTTCCGGCGATGACGGCGCCGGAAAGACGACGCCGGAAAAGCGTATACAAGGGTGAAAAGAATACTAAAACCCTAACCCTAATTCGTTATGAGAAACTAACGAATTAAAGGTAATTCGTTAACGGACTAGCCTTAATTAGTGAAATGATTCGTTAATGAAGGAATGACGAATTAGCTCCGATTAATTAAATAATTCGTTATCATGATTCGTTAAGGAAGAACAACGAACTAGCTTCAATTCGTTATGCAATTCGTTGTTGTTAGTGTACGGTTTTGCATCTAGAGTCTTTGTATTTATCGTTAATGTTTTATTCATTAATTAATGTAATATTTTATGTTTATTGTTAACTAGTTCGTTAAGGTTAAGTCTAGTTCGCTAGGGATGTTCGCGAACTAAGACTAGTTCGTTAAGGTTAAGTCTAGTTCGCTAGGGATGTTAGCGAACTAAGACATTATAATGTATTCCCTCCTGATTCGTTAGGGGATGTTAACGAATCAGGGGGTGGTTCGCTATGATAATTTATGTAACGAAGGGGAAGCTGGTTCGCTAGGGGATGTTAGCGAACCAGGTCGCCTTCTATATATAGTGAACTACTGTTCACTTTAGATAAAGTGGTTTTTTAGAGAAAAGTTTTCAGTAATTGCTCTCTCTCAAGCTTCACCTTAGCATTATTCGTTTAATCTATTGATAATATATACACATACATAACATTAAATCAAGGTAAACTATGAACTAGATCTTTAATAGTGGTAATCGGATATTCACAGATCTGAGATCTGTTTATTGTTATTGATTGACTGTTAATCCGGGATCCAACAAGTGGTATCAGAGCTGTTGGTGCTCTTTACACTTGATTTGATGTGTTAATTGTTATTGTTATCAAGTTTTTCGGTTTTTGTTTGATTTTGAATCAATTTGTGTTTAGTTTGGTTGAATTATGGACGGATTGAATGGAATTTGTGTTGGTTAAGGTAATGGATATGTGTGGATTAAGAGAGATTGAGGTTTGATTTGGATTTGTGTGGTTTGGTTTTGGTTTTGGTTTAAGTCCGAAAAAGGGGTTTGTTTTTGATCAAATTGATTTGGTTTAAGGTGTTAATCGGTTACGAGGTTATGTGTATTGGATTCAAATTTGGTTTACGAGTAGATTGCTAGGTTATTTGTGCATTTTGGTTGAGTAACGAGGTTGTATTACGAATTTGGTATTGTTGAGTTTCTGGGTTTGATCTTCAAAATTTCTGGAAATTCGTTTGAAGTTTTGAAGATTTGAAGATGAATGTAATTCGTTATCTTCTTCCTGGTGATTCGCTATATGTTTCTTGGTGATTCGTTATCAACAGTGTTAATTCGCTACCCAGTTCGTTTATCAATTCGTGTGAGTTATTGGTTCGTGTTATCTAGTTCGTTAACTAGATTAACCGATTCGTGTGACACGTGTTCTTCTTGGGATTTGTGTCATAACAACCTTTGCCACGTGGCATAAGGTGTAAGAGTTTGTTACAAACGGTTGTAACAACCTGATTCGCTATAGTGTGATTCGTTAATCAACTATAGTTGATTCGTTATATTAATTCGCTAAGTATTTCTTAGTGATTCGCGACTGATTATCATTTGATTCGCTAAACTAATCCTTTGTGATTCGTTTAGTCAATTCGTTACGTTGACTTGTGATTCGCTAAACCATCATCTTATTCGTTATCTGTTTCGCTTTTTGATGATTCGTTAACCTTATTCGTGATTCGTTAAGTTGACTCGTTAAGTTGACTTTTGATTCGTTAAAACACTCACCTCGTTCGTTAAGGTGCTTCGTTAATGATTAGTTTTAACTTCGTTAAGGATTGATTCACTATAACTATTCACAATTCGCTATAACTGTTCACTGATTCGTTAATCTATTTCACTCTTTGATTCGTTAAACACTTAAATTTTCAAAAATGGCTGGTATATATGCATTAGCGTCTCAAAATATGTTGATGCAACAGATGTTGCAACTTGATACCGAGATAGGTTCACATTCTAAATGTCCACGTTTGATGAAGTTCAGTGACTTTGCCAAGTGGGAACCTCGGTTTCGTGCACATTTGGGATCTGTTCATCCTGACTGCTCATATTGTCTTGATGAAGTTTATGTTGCACCAATGATTGGTGATGATACTATTGGGTATACTCCTATAGCCGTTTCACAATACTCACAAGAAGAGAAGAAAGCTTTAGAAATCGAGATAAAAGCATATTCTACTTTGACTATGGCATTACCAGAAAATATTTTTCATCAAGTTGGTAGTATCAAGAGATGTGCGTCTTTATTTCAACATCTGCGTATGAGAAGCATGGGAAACACAGCTGAGAGTAAGAAAATGATGCTCAAGTTTCAGTTTCGAAACTTTAACTTATTAAAAGGAGAAACAGTTGAAGAGATGACTACAAGATTTAGTCATTTAATTGCTGAAATGGACAAGATGAAAATGGAAATTTCTGAAAGAGATAAAATTGACACTATTAAAAGTGTGCTTCCAAGTTCCTACTCAACATTTCTAATGGTTTTGAAAGAAAATGATTATTTTCTGAATGAAGACTTGACGGCACTTGAATTTCTACAAAAGATCGAAGCTAGAGAATATGATCTTAAGTGTCAAAAATACTCCAAAGAAAATCAAGATCCAGCTTTCTATGGTGGAAGTATGCCTCTTAGTTCAAGGATCTCTCCAATCACTGCTTTTCTTACTCATGCTGCAAGTGAAAAAGAATCAGCTATGTTTAATGATCCAAAAGTTTGTTTCTACTCTGCTGGTAATTCGGGTGGTTCTGGAAGTTCAACTAATACCAATCCATTTGCTACACCACCTAGTGTTAATATGAAGAAGCTGAGCAAAACTTTGTTTTTTTGACGGCTTTTATGTCTTCATATGAAAACTTAGTAAGTAGTAAAATTGCTACAAGTGATTTAACAGATGAGGACTATGATCAGATAGATCCAGATGATCTAGAAATCATGGATTTAAAATGGAACATGGCTATGATCGTTCGTAAAGTTAAAAGATTCATGCAGAGAACCGGAAAAGATCTTCCAGCTTTAAATAAGAAGTTGGGTTTTGACAAATTAAAAGTAAAGTGTTATAATTGTCAAGAATTTGGGCATTTTGCAAAGGAATGTGACAAACCAAGGAAAGAATACAGTGGACCTCGTGGTCAAAGTCAAAATGCTTCTTCACCACGAGGAAATGATGCTGAAAAGAAACCGTCTTCTTCTACAACACAAGCAATGTTAGCAGATGGAACTGATTGGTCACAACGGTTATTATGCAATGATGTTCAAGCAAATTTGGCTATGTTTGGGTTACATAAAGATTGTCAAGATGCTACTGGTAGTGAGATGTCTTCTGATAACGATTCTGGATCTGATTCTGACGACTCTTGCAACAAGCCTTCTGAATCAATGTTTGCTTGTATGGCCAAGATCAATGAGGTTAGTAACTCTATTTCTGCTACTTCAGTTGTTAAAACATCATGTGTTGACTGTGAATCTAACAAATCTAAGTTAGAAGCATTGAAAAATTAAAATGATAATCTTATAAGAGAAATTGCTTCTCTTAAGGATACTTATCGATAATCTCTTGAATCTCAAAGGAGATCTCGAAAAAAGATTGAAGCATTGTCGACAAGTAACCACGATCTCAAAGCCGAGTTATCTGTGAAAATGACCATTAATGACCAAAAGTTTCAGGAAATTTTGAAACATCGTTCTAAGATAACTGAGCTTGAGAATGAGGTTCTTGAGTTGAAGAACAAATTGGGGAAATTTAGAAATTCATCTTTTCTGTTGAATGAAATTATTGAGGTATCTGGAAAACAAAAAGATTCCAAGAAAGGTATTGGTTTTGTTGAAATTCCACCACCTTTTCATAATGATTATAAAATTAATCCTTTTGCAAGAAAAGAAGAGGATTTGATTCAAAAAGAATCTGTGATTTCTGAAAAACCTAATTTGGTTAAATCTGAAATTGTCAAACCCCAAGTTGCTCCTCAAAAACCTCATGTTGAAAGTAAAAAGGTCTTTGTTGAAAATTTTGACAAAGTGATTATTGAGGAAGTGTTTGAACATGAGATTATACACAAGAATAAGAACATTCCTAATTCTAATCATATTCTTTGCGAACCTCAAGAGTTTGAGGAAGCTGTGTATGGTTCATTCAAATCTCAAATGAACAAGGAAGAAACTGTGAAAACCAAACCAGTGAGGGTAAAGAAGTCAGTTAAACCAAAGATTTCTGACGAGGACTTAATGCCTTTTATTAATCCTCCATGTTCTAAGTCTTCATCGGCTAGAGTTTTTAAGGTAAAGGGAATGGATACGATGTTCACTGAAATGATATTCCAATAAGTATTATCAAACCTGGCCTTATTGAGAGTGTTTTTGTCAATGAAACTTCAAAAATTTAAGAACTTGAACGTGTGTATGCTCAAACAAAAACATCAGTTCAATCTGACCCATTGACTAAGGCAAAACAATTTGTAAAACAAGCTAAGAAAGTTAACTTTGTGAAGTCAACAGGAACAAATACACTTAAAAGTTTTTCGAACTGTTCTAATTTAGATTTTTATTTAAAGAAAAAATCTGAATCATCTGATGAGTTTGCTAAGAGCATGACTAAAAATGTGAGTCATCTTCAACCGTCTTCATCATTTATTCCAATTACTTCACAACATCATCATGTAGACATGCGAACTTGTTTCTTATGCGGTCAACAAGGTCATGTTGTAAGGAATTGTAGTCAGCAGAAATATCAGAATCTTCATCCTTTTATCAAGGACAAATCTAAGCCAATTCCATTGGTCAAGGAGATCCTAAAACGACCTGTGTCGTATGCTGATGATACTCATATTTTGTTCTCTAATGTGAATCCTCGGAAGATTCTTCATGTCAATGAGACACACGGTCAAGTGAAACCAAAATTCATTCCAACTGAGCCCATATGTCAAAACAAGAATTCAAACATTGTTCAGGCAGCTTATTTAAGACGAAAGTCTAGGAAGCCAGTAACTTATTCACAAGTGGTTGAACAACAGTTGAAATCTGTTAGTTAATGATCAAAGAGAAAACCACAAGGTGCCCAAGACTGAGGCCTGGGCTGCCTTTTTAAACTAATCACTTTTGTTTGTGTGTAGGGTTCATCCAAGACCATTTCTGGTGAAAACTGGATCATGGACAGCGGATGTTCTCGTCATATCACTGGGAATCTCGACCTATTAACCAACGTAAGAAATATTCAAGGGGGTTATGTAGCATTTGCAGGGAATTCCGGAGGCATGATCACACAAGAGGGTGAAGTTTCAAATGGCCACATTACGTTCGAGAAAGTAAATTATTGCGACAAAGTTGATCATAACTTATTGAGTGTATCGCAGATTTGTGATAAAAAGTACACTACGATATTTACTGACAAAGAATGTCTTATCTTGAAACCGGGTTATATTATTCCCGAGGACATGGTTGTCATGCGATCACCACGATCAAATGATATTTATGTCTTAAATATGAGTTCTAAAGTATCCACATCGATCGAAACATGTTTTGTCTCGAAAGCAACCGAGAAAGACTCGATTCTATGGCATCGTAGAATGGGTCACGTACATGTCAGAAAGATGAATTATTTAATGGAAAATGACTTAGTTGAGGGTGTCTCGTTAAAGAATTTTAAGTTATCCGATCACTGCGTTGCATGCAAAAAGGGCAAGCAGAAGAAGAAGACACATCCCTCTAAGTTATTGAATTCCATTGATACTCCTCTTGAACGACTTCATATGGATTTGTTTGGTCCAGTAATCATGCGAGTATTTCTGGAGACTGGTATTGTCTTGTAGTGACTGATGATTATTCAAGATACTCTTGGGTATTATTTATGAGTTCAAAAGATCAAACACCGGTTTTGGTGCAAAATCTTATTACTAAGATAGAATCCGGAGTGATAACGGTACTGAATTCAAAAACACTATATTGGATTTCTTTTGTATTCAAAAGGGAATTCACAGAGAATATAGTGCACCTTATGTACCTCAACAAAACGGTGTTGCTGAACGGAAAAATAGAACTCTGATTGAAGCTGCACGTACTATGCTTGCTGATTCAAAGCTTCCTGTCCAATTCTGGAATGAGGCAGTGAATACAGCTTGTTATACGCTTAATCGAGTTCTAACTGTGAAACGATTCAAGAAGACAAGCTATGAGATCTTAAATAATAGAAAACCTAATTTAAAGTACCTGGAACCATTTGGGTGTCCGTGAACAATGTTGAAGAAGGATTCGGGTAAATTTGAAGAAAAAGCTATCGAAGGTTATTTCTTGGGATATGCATCTCCAAAGAAAAGGGTTTTTAATTTCACATCTGGTTGTGTTGAAGAATGGTACCATGTGGACTGTCAAAAGTACACAACTCCTTCTCAAGGGAGAGGTCCAGACTGGATGTTTGATTACGATAGTTTATTTAATTCATTCACTCCTTCGACTGAACACATCGATGAAGATCTGGTTTGAGCGTACTTTGAAGATCATTTGACCATTCCAAGATCTTCAAGTTCTAATGATGTTGAAACTCAACCAGATGCTCCAACTGAAGAACCTCAAGTAGTTTCTCCAGTTGCTATTGATAATGTTTCTACTTCTTCTGATGATGATCAAGCTGAAGTTCAAGTTATTGATCTTGACAGTAATAATGTTTCGTCTCCCGAGTTGGGTGAACATTATACTAACTTATTTGATAATGTTGTTGTTCATGAGAATCCCACTCTTCGGATTCATGGATATCATCCACCGGAAAATATCATTGGAGAACTTGATGTGGGCGTTCGTACACGTCATCAAGTTGCTTCGTCAAGTGATAATAACGTATTGTGTGCTTATACTAACTTACATTCTTTAGGAATTGTGAATCTTGCTAAATTCTATTGCTTTCTATCTCAAGTTGAGCCACTGACAGCTCGTAAGGCACTTGAAGATCCTTCTTGGGTAGAAGCTATGCAAGAAGAATTACAACAATTTGCACGTTTGGGTGTTTGGGATTTAATAGACAAACCTGCTAGAGTCAAGAAAGCCATTCCGACTAAGTGGGTATTTAAGTGTAAAAAGGACGATCGAGGGTGATTGTCAGAAACAAAGCACGTCTAGTGGTGCAAGGTTTTCATCAGCAAGAGGGTATTGATTACACAGATGTATATGTTCCAGTTGCAAGATAGGAGTCGATTCGAATCTTCCTGGCTTATGCAGCTTATAAGAATATTAAGGTCTATCAAATGGATGTTAAAAGTGCTTTTCTCAATGGTGAATTACACGAGGAAGTGTTTGTCCAACAACCACCTGGTTTTGAAGGTCCTGATTATCCAGACCGTGTTTACCGACTAAACAAGGCTCTGTATGGTCTCCATCAAGCCCCGAGAGCTTGGTATGGCACGCTCGCCGACCATCTGACAGATAATGGCTTCAAATGAGGAACTGTTGACTGCACTTTATTTCATAAAACTGTTGGTGATGATCTTCTTCTAGTCCAGATTTATGATGGCGATATTGTTTTTGGGTCTACAAACGACACATTGTGTAAGGAGTTCGAGAAGTCCATGCAAACAAAGTTCGAGATGAGCTTGATGGGAGAGATGAATTTCTTTTTAGGGTTGCAGGTTCACCAGTCTACTCACGGAATTTTTATTCACCAGACTAAGTATGTGAATGACGTCTTGAGCCGATTCAAGATTTATGTCGGAAAAATCCCTTCTACTCCTCTTCCAGTAGGGCACAATTTATCACCGGATGAATTGGAGGATTCCGTTGATCCTACCCTCTATCGTGCCATGATTGGTTCTTAAATGTATTTAACGGCTTCTCGCCCTGATATTATGTTTGCTGTTTGTCTTTGTGCTAGGTTTCAAGCATGTCCACGAGTGACTCACCTAGCTGCAGTCAAGAGAATTCTTCAGTATTTGAGGGGAAATCCAGACATCGGGTTGTGGTACCCCAAGGATGATACTTTCGACTTTACTGCCTACTCAGACTCAGATTATGGAGGATGCAAGATCAATTTCAAATCAACGACTGCGGGATGTCAATTTTTAGGAAACCGGCTTGTTTCCTGGCAGTGTAAGAAGCAGACAACGGTCTCCACTTCAACCGCCGAAGCTGAGTATGTTGCAGCCTCGAGTTGCTGTTCCCAGGTTTTGTGGATACAACAACATCTTTGCGACTACGGTTTGAAGTTTCTTACTACTCATATTTTGATTGATAATTCTGCTGCTATTTGTATCACCAAGAATCCCGTACAACATTCTAAAACGAAACATATCGAAATTCGATATCATTTTATACGCGATTGCTATGAAAAGAAATTATCGATCTTGAGAAAGTACATACTGATTTTCAGAAAGCCGATCTGTTTACTAAAGCTTTTGACAAAATACGTTTTAAATTTTTGCTTGATTTAAACGGATTGAAGACTCTCGCTGATATCCTTAAACAAGGATGACTATCTTTATTTTCTACCATATTTTTTTTAAAAAGTTATTTTGGTTTTAGCGAGTGAATATCTAGAAAATACAAAAAGAGTGTGTTTTCGTTTGTATAGATAAAATCCAAAAACATTAAAAATTTTTCAAAAGAAAAAAAATATTGTGATTTCTATTCTTTAATATTTTTCTTTTTAAATATTTAGAAAAACCAAAAAATATAAAAAATAAAAAATAAAATAAAATTTTTGAAAAATCAAAAAGAATGTGATTTATGTTTTGTACAGAAAAATCCGAAAATCCAAAGAAAAATCCAAAAAGATTTTTAGATTATTTTCTCGCTGAAAATTATGTCGGTTATTTAAGTTTCTGAAGCATGCTTGTATGTCTTGGTCCTATTATTCACTTGTGAATTGATGGTTAGCCATTTATTTATAAACTTAAGTTAACTGGGGCGATTAAATTTATCTTTTCTTTATTTTATGCTCCTCAAAATTTTTGAGTTTTTTGAAGCAAAAAGAGAACATGATAGTACATTGATTATCTTGACCCCAAATTTAGCAAAAAGTAAGCTTAAAAGACTGTGTACTTAATTGCATTGGTGCATTGGTAGGTCTTAAACAACCCAGTAGAGTAAAGTATGTGATATAAACATAAAGAAACGCCAAATTGAAAGGGGTGTTAGTCTCTAGCAAAAGTCTCGGTGAGGATGACAGAAATGTAATAACCAGTCATACTCAAGCCTTATATTTGTTGATCACCCAAAAAAATGAAGAAAATAACAAGCGTTAGGATTCTGGACACTGTGAGTCTTTATGCAGCTTAACCATCTGGGTATTCATAAGCATGAATATTTCATTCGCTTTCTAGAGCAAACCCAAAGTCATAAAACTTGATCACCGCTGTACTACTTCGTACAATTTAAACTACTGACTTGATCAAAATCCGCTGTTAGTCATACAATTGTTCCTCCCTTGCGTGCGTCTTAATACCATTAAGAAACGGACCCCAGGGGATACAATGTATGTAAGCCGACAGATGGACTCGTGCATACTCACTCACAGTAAAGGAGACTTGATGCATTGCTCAAATTTCGAATTTGATATCAAAATTTTGATGAACAATAAAATGGTTTAAGTCAAGTTGGGGTGATTTGGCAAAAATCAAATTAAGCTTGAACCGAGATTAGAGGCTGATAGTTTCTTATATTCTGTGCTTTAATTGAACAAATTAATCATATCACAAAAATACTTGAATGTGTGTTATTAGATTTATGTGGATAACAATACCAATGACCGACTTATCACCAGTCATAATATCGCTGAAATATAAAACTGTGACGGAAGGGCAATTTGGTCAATATGATTCTCTGCTCAAACTCAACAAAAATACAAAAATATGTACTGCTTTTGATAAAATCATTGAAAAACACAAAAAGATTGTCTATTTTTTTGGACCGGATATTCTTTTGTAAATACATTCTTTAAATATTTTTACAAAAATTCCAAATATATTTTCGTCTTCTTTGAACAAAATTCTTAGATCATTTTAAGTTATGTTTCGGAAATCTGAAACGTTTTTTAAAGTATTTGGTTGTCAGGATAAAAGGTCTCTTGATAACCTAACTTATTTAATTAATTCATTTAATTAATTCATTAATTATTTCTTTAAAATTAAATAACAGTTTTTGTTTCGTTAAAAACCAATTCGTTATTTATGGATAACGAACTAGGTGATTCTTTAGCGAACTAGCTTCTGGTTCGCTAACCTAATTCGCTTCCGCACTCTGTAACGAATCATCCCTTCGTTATACATATTTAACGAATCGTGTCACGAATCATGTCTTGATTTACTACTTTAATTTAACGAATCAATTAGCGATTCGCCAACATAAGGTAACGAATTGAGTTAGCGAATGGGTCAATTCGTTAACTTTAATTTAAACGAATCGTCTGATTCGCACAAGTTGTACCTTGGGTTGCGTGCGTTGTTATATAAGACAAGGAAACGAACAGTCACTCACTGTTCGCCTTCTTCCTTCATCTTTAAGATACCCTGTTCAAATTTTCTCTGATATCTCGACTTTATTGTTTGGATATTTCAAGGATATATTTGAGATTCTAAGGTATAGCCGATCATGGCGATATAATTTTCGTCAAAAATGGCTCCGAGTTGATAGTTAAATTATGAAATTTTAGGAGTTTAAGGGTTTTTGAAGTTTTGAAACCCATTTGTGTATAATTTATGTTCAGAACTGTATGATTTTGATGTAATTATGATCGGAATCATATTCTGATACCCTTGGTGTGCTTCATTCATGATTTGATTGTTGTTTGCCGGGTTAATTATTGTTTTGTGATATTGGTGTTTACTATGGGTTCGTCTAACCTATGTACTTAGAGATTTTGAGTCTTAATCTCACTTATCTTCGATTACGACTGTAATTCTTAGTACAACGAGCTCATTATTGTGATGATTCGACGATAGTTATGGCCTAATCGTTTCCGGGTTCATCTGGTTGACTATCTGTGTTCATCCTAATTTTGACCTTGACTTTGTGAAGTCAAAGAACAAGTCTTAATTATGACCATTCGTTAGTCTTATAGAATTGGAACTGTTTCGTGTCCAATTCGTTAAGATTTTACACGAACTAGCTAAGCGAATAAGATGTTACACGAATCAGATTTGGATTCGCTTAAAATATAACGAACTAGAGATTAGTTCGTTAAAATTAAATACTAATTCGCTATGTTCAGTTCGTTAAGATATTTACTTGATAGCGAATTGCCTGATTCGTTATCTTATTGTAACGAATCAGAGTGATTCCTAACGAATGACATTAATTAAATTTTTTTTTTTTAAAAAAAAATTATTTAATAAAGGATTTAAATAATTAAAGGATTTAAATCGTCTAATATGTAAATAGATTAATTACACTTATCTTTTCTCACATTCGATTTTATTTATACATTAAACCATGTCTGATCAACAACAACGAAATCAACCACCACAAGAAAAACTTCCACAAGGACAACCACAACAACAAGATCAACAAGCTAAAGTGATCTTACTGCCATTCGATAAGAAGCACAACATCTGTGCTTATGTTGATCACGATGTGACTGATTTGAGAACGTTTGGAGCTATGTTAACTTTCTTGCGACGTTCAAAGATATACTATGCAATCACTGCTAAACCTAAAGTGTATCTTAGTATAATCAGACAATTTTGGAACACGGCGGAATATGTTGAGGCGAATAACTGGGTTCGAGCTACAATTAACCAGACTCCAATTACGATTGATGTTGAGGTCATTCGTCGAGTACTTCAATTTGACGATAATGATGATAACCCGAGTGAATTTGACAGGACATTGGTTAGAGGTTTATTCACACGCTTGAATTATGGAGGTGATATTCGTAAATCTATGTTGAACAAGAATGGGTTGTGTCCACCATACAAGTATGTGTTGCATGTTTTACTTCATTGTATGAGTGGACGTCGCGGTGGTTTTGATGAATGTAGACTAAGTTTGCAGTCGGCATTTGTTGCTCTAATCCTGAACAAGCCCTTCAACTACCCAGAACTCATCTTTGATCATCTGAAAGAGCAAGTTCAGCAAACTCTACCGTCAAAGAAGTTCTTGATGTACCCTCGCTTTTTACAGCTAATTATTCAGGATTTGATTCCGAATTTGGTGATTGATCGATCGTTGGTGAACGATGTTCTTGATATAGAACATATGAAAGCTGAAACGGTGCATCGTATGTTAATTTACAGAAAAGACAAGCCACAGGATAAACAGATGATTGGTCATATAATCAATCCGGATTACGTATGTCCTCCTAATGAGCGCTGGATCCACGATGATTCGGATTCCGAGCGTGAAGGGGGAGAAGGTGGGAACAATGATGGTGGAGATGATGATGGTGATGGTGAAGTTGGTGAACGTGCTCTTAAAGAACAACAAGATGCAGTCGATGCTGCTCTAGCTGCCACCATGAAAGCTCAGCTGGAAAAAAAAGAAAGGGTAAAGCTGTAGCTACTGGTGAACCATCAAAGAAGCCCCGCGTGTCTGCTGGGGCTGGGGTAATTATTGGAACTCCAACACAACGTCAATCAACTCCTCAAAGCTCGGCGGTGCCGCTAACTACTAGCACTCCGATGCTCACCTTGACGACGACGATGGTGTCACATGAGAGGCTCGGTCTTATTCCTCAAATGGCGTTAACCGAGATACCGAGGCCTCCTGCTGTGTTATCTATAGTATCTTCTACCACGTCAATGAGACCTCCTCCGCCAAAAACTACTCTTCCTCCACCTCCGCCTAGTGATGTCTCTTTCATAAGAATTACTCGGCCTCAAGGACCTGTTCAACCTGTTCATCCATCCGTATACAACTTGCCACCAGGTCGTCAAACTGAAATGCTGTTAAATCTGCTACATCTATATGAAAATCAAATGGCAGCTGACCGTCAAACTCAAGAACGACTCATGGAGAATCAACGATGAATGATGAGTTATATTTCTTTTTGTCAAAAAGAGACTAAGTCGTTATGTACGATTGTTGAGTCTCAGGGGGTGAAATTAAAAGAACAAGAAGAGTTGATTTTACAATTAACTTGTAAAGAAGATGCCCTCAAGAAACTTATGAATAACGATGATGATCCTGACGAGTCTGATGCAGGAGGTGAGCCTAAACAATCGCATGGTTCATCCTCTGGTGCAGATGTTAGTGACGGTGATGATTCGAGCAAGCAGATAATTATTTATCAAGATCCAACAGCTGCCAAGCCAATTGAAATGATTGCAGCTAACACAGTGGTATTTGTTGATGGATCAGGGGTAGTTTGTAGTGTGGTAAACAGAGATGAGATAGAGGCTGGTGAGTTTGTGATTAGATCCTTGACACGGGAACAGATTTCGATATTGCTTGGGCTGAATGACGATCAGTTGACTGCTTTAGAGACTGAGCCCGATGTCGAAGTGATAACTGAGGAAGAATTGGAAGTTGATCCGTTATTTATGAACACGAACTTTATTTATGAGGATGAAGAGATTGAGATGGAGGATGTTACAGCTGAAGAGTACCCGGACTTGTACCAACACGCAAACATTGATCAAGGTGCTCCGGTATTTCATGAAGAAGTAATTAAAGAGACTGAGGATGACCTGGAAAAGGTTGTGCAGCGAACAGTTCCTTCACTCAAAGAAGTGAGTGATGAGGACGTAGAAAGATGGTTCAAACGTCAGAAAGTGGGTAAAATTATCAGTGCTTATCGTTATGTAGATCAAGAAAGAAAAGATACTGCTGCTGCTTGGATTGAGGCTAATCAGGTGTCTACCTTCAAGACTGTTTCAAAGGTACACGGTGATATTGTTTCATGGGATTATGACTCTGACCTTAAGGTATGTATAGTAAAGTGGGAAAAGGGTGTCCAGTATTACGAGAGGATAATGGATGTTTTAACTCTACCGCGTTGGGATGTACGTACCCTCACGAGACGTCCATTTATCAATCGTGGGGGTCACCGAACGGCTGAGTGGTTTCATCAACACTTACTGTTCGAGGTCAATCATGGCTTCAAATTCTTCAAGCCCCATGTCCCAAGACGTAAGCGCATTGATGAGATTGATCCAAGGACCGGCTGGAAGAAACTTGTCTTGAAAGTGAAGCCGCCAAAGACGATGAAAAAGGTTCCTGTGAAGAAAATGCCTCAAGATATTTATCTGTCTTTCAACCGTTGGTACTATGACAATCGTACTGGCGAGGCCGTTATTGTTCGTGGTCGAGGACTGCAGACTAAGCTCTTCAAGATAATCGACCCAATGTGGTTGGTTAATTTATCCGAGACAGACAACGACGTGCTACACAGGAAACAGATTTTGTTTGAACGCCAAGAAAATTACGACCTGGCTATGCAATTCCAACGAGTCGTTCGTGTGTGTCATGAACATGGAATTCATAGTTGCAGAGATTGGCAGTCCAAGCGCTTCAAATAAGTTAAAGAAAAAGAGCTCAAGACGAGGGGGTGTCTGTTAGTGCACGGTTTTGCGTCTAGAGTCTTTGTATTTATCGTTAATGTTTTATTCATTAATTAATGTAATATTTTATGTTTATTGTTAACTAGTTCGTTAAGGTTAAGTCTAGTTCGCTAGGGATGTTCGCGAACTAAGACTAGTTCGTTGAGGTTAAGTCTAGTTCGCTAGGGATGTTAGCGAACTAAGACATTATAATGTATTCCCTCCTGATTCGTTAGGGGATGTTAACGATCAGGGGTTGGTTCGCTATGATAATTTATGTAACGAAGGGGAAGCTGGTTCGCTAGGGGATGTTAGCGAACCAGGTCGCCTTCTATATATAGTGAACTACTGTTCACTTAGATAAAGTGGTTTTTTAGAGAAAAGTTTTCAGTAATTGCTCTCTCTCAAGCATCACCTTAGCATTATTCGTTAATCTATTGATAATATATACACATACATAACATTAAATCAGGTAAACTATGAACTAGATCTTTAATAGTGGTAATCGGATATTCACATATCTGAGATCTATTTATTGTTATCGATTGACTGTTAATCTGGGATCCAACAGTTATGATAATTCGTTAAAGCCAGTTCGTTATAAAAGATCGGTTCGTTATAAAGAGTCCAGTTCGCTATAAGGGTTAATTCGTTATAAGGCCAATTCGTTATGTAGCCATTCGTTAAAGACTAGGATAACGAAATGTAAGATAGCGAATTAAATAACGAATCAGGTACCTAGTTCGCTATATTCTGAATAACGAATTAGAAGTTTGAAAGAATGACCGAAAGTCCTTGAACTTAGAATAAATGGTTTAATTAAATATTAGCCATGGACCTTATTAATTTATGAAAGATACCTTAAAAGGTTAACGTGTAACGATTAACTAACCGGGTAATGACTCAATGGAGTAAAATCGGCTTAGATGCTTAAGATTAGTTAAGTAAGCAGTAAGAAGGGCTAGAGCAATATTTAATGTAGTATCTATTAAACAGTTAGTCAAGCAAAGCAAAGGAAGGGAATAACCTTAAACAGCGGACACAACGAGATCATGTGAGTTTCTAGCCCCCACTTCCTTTTTATGTTTTCGGGGCTGTGTGCATACTCGATGTGATAGTTAATACACTTACCTTAAGTGGTAAGTGTATGCCTCGTATGATTTATGCATGATGATTGCTTGACGGTGCGTGAACGATCTTCGGATATTGCATGTACCGCCAGGTAGTAGTTAAAGATATGATTGGTATATAAGATGTATGAATGGCGTATGATATATATTTATGAAGTATGAATGATGTACGTAAGATATGTTGACAATATGTGAACGATCTTCAGATATTGCACGTATCGTCAAGGAAAGTATGTAAAGACAGGTATGGTACAGTGGCACGAAATGGAGGGTGACCCGGACCCTAATAATATCCGAGGATGGAGGGTGACCGGACCTTAATAATATCCAAGGATGGAGGGTGACGGGACCCTAATAATATCCGAGGATGGAGGGTGACCGGACCCTAATAATATCCGAGGATGGAGGGTGACCGGACCCAAATAATATCCGAGGATTGATAGGCCAGTAAATATATAGTATGAAAATAATAAAGTATGAAAGTATGTACGACATTATATAATGATAGTAAATCAGTATAGTAATTATTATGTATCTTCGGATGCATAATTGGTGGTAAGTGTATGTATTGTATGATGTGTGATTAACTAGAACTCACCCAGCGTAGCTGACTTTTAGTATGAATGTAGGTGAATAGGTTTA